>NC_029794.2:3056115-3061050 GCF_000816755.2 Arachis ipaensis | reverse complement strand
TAGCAGTTTTTGATGGAATACTTAAAAGGCATAAATCGCAGTACTCCTATAATAGTTTATATTAGGTATCAAACAAATGACACAGTAAAATATAGAAATGAAAAATTAAAAATTTGTAAAAAATATGAAAATAACTGAATAACTTTTTTTGAGAATTATAACTTCTCTCTATCACAAGAAGATTACCATAACACTCTCTCTTGACAAAAGGAGAATACACCTCTCTCTATATATAGGAGAAAACTTCTGAAAGAAATAAAACTCTCTATGTTAAAACTCTCTATGTAACTCAATGTTACTATTGTTCTTGTTGGATGACTTGATTGAAATGAATTAAAGAAAAACTCAATTTATAGGTGAGTTTTTTCAATATGAACCATCCGTCAACTAGAGATATATAATTCTTCTCTTTTTCAACCATTAAAATTTTAAGGTTATAAACTAGGATTGTTTATTACCTTTCATTTTATTTAGTTATTATTTATTTATTTATGTATTTATTTTTTAAAATTAGCTTTACTAATTTCACAATCTCCCACTTAAAGCTAATTTTGATAAATTTTTAAAATTCATGCTGCTCATATATTCGATAGGCCATGTGAGAATCTACAACATTCAAACTTTTCTGTGTTGATTGATTTTGTCATGACATCTGCTAGGTTATCTTTCGTGTGAATCTTCTGCATATCAACACTTCCTTCTTCTACTACTTCCCAAACAAAGTGATATTGTACTACAATGTGTTTTGTTCTTGAATGAAAAGCAGGATTTCTTGCAATGTGCAAGGCACTCTAACTGTCACAATACACAAGAATCTTCTGTTGTTTGTGCCTGAGTTCCTCCACCAACCTTTGGATCCAAATAGCTTCCTTACATGCTTGTGTAGCTACCATATATTCAGCTTTTGTAGTAGATAAAGCTACAACAGTCTGTAATTTAGATAGCCAGCTCATAGCTCCTCTTGCAAATGTAAACACATAGCCTGTAGTAGATTTTCATTTATCAAGATTACCTGCAAAGTCTGAATCGACATATCCATTGACAATGAATTTTGATCCTCCAAAACATAATGCAACATTTGAGGTCCCTTTGATATATCTCAGGATCCTATTAACAACATTCCAATGCTCTTTACCCGGATCTGCCATAAATCGACTTACTACTGCAACTATTTGAACAATATCTGGTCTTGTACAAATCATGGCATACATAAAGGCTTTCCACCGCTGATGCATACGGTACTTGAGACATTTTCATCCTCTCTGCTTCACTACTAGGGCACATACTTGAGAATAATTTAAAATTTATAGGAAGTGGGGTTGAAATTGGCTTACATTCTTACATCTTGAAGCGTTGCAAGATCTTCTTCAAATAATTCTTTGGCGATAGCCAAATCTTCCTAACCCTTTTGTCTTGGTGGATTTATATTCCTAAAATCTTATTTGCTGGTCCCAAGTCTTTCATATCAAACTCCCTAGCCAACTGTGCCTTCAAGAATTTAATCACGCAAAGGCGAATTCTGAATTAAACATATTAAACAAGACAAGGTTAGATTAAGGGTGTATATGGCCTGATTCGGTCTGAAGATTCGGTCCAGACTTGAATATTTTAAGGACTAATTTGGTGTGATTTTATCGAGTTTAGGGTCTCAAAAATAGACTCAGTCATTATCTAAGGTTGAATCAAGGTCAAAGCAAACCCAACTTCATCCAATTCATGTGCACTTTAAGAAAACTAAAATATGTATATATATTTTAAATTAATTATAATATTATGTTATATTAATTATAAACTTATTGTTTTATTTTTAATCACATTTGTTGAATTAAAAAAGATCAAAGAAGCAATAAGCCTATTGTTTTATTTTTAATTACACTTGTTGAATTAAAAAATAGATCAAAGAAGCATCAAATTAAAATTTATGAACAAATTTAAGTTCAAATATGGATATATCAACTTCTCGGTAACAAGTTTCTTCTTTATAAATAATTTCTTTTATAAATTATTGTTAAAACTTTAAAGGTCTGGTTTTCATCCGGTTTAGACCTGATATAATTTTAGCTCGAAAATATTTAGATTTCATTAGATCTAGGATCGAGTTAGAATCTAAAAACTAAATCTGGTGTATATTTAGAGTCAGAATCTGGATAAGAACAAATCCGATTTCACCCGACCCATGTACATCCCTAAATTAGATAATTGGAAGTAACAAAAATGTTTGATAACAAAAAAATTAATAAAAAAAATTGGTTTTTTTTCTCTTTAGTATTATCATTGAAATAATTTTGTCTTTTGTGATTATAGTCTTAATTAATTAATTATCACATATTAATGTAGTTAATTAAAATATTTGTATATTTATTAAAATGATACTATATTATCTCTTATCATTAATGATAAAATATTAAGTATTTATATGTTATTTTGCTTGTCCTATCTTTTGTTTCTCACCTATAAATAGATTATATCTTGTATCATGTTTTTCACGGTAATTAAACACAGTCTTCTCAAATTTGGTCGTAATAGTAATATGGCTAAATTAGGTGCCACAATCCACTCCCTTTGTTGTTTCATAATCTTACTGCTGTTGCTGGGTGAAGGAGTCTCAGCAAGCAGGCAAAACTTATTTACTTCTATGGAGCAAGAAAATAAGGGAATAAATGGTGAAGCTTCTACCATGTTAAGGGCTTCATCAGATGCATTCGTTGTTCTAAGGAAGGGACCAATTCCACCATCTGGACCAAGCCATCCTCCTCCTCCAAAAAAGTCCACACTTGGCAAGCCATATTAATAATACAAGCCCTTCATGCATCAAATAAATCAAAGCAAAGCTAGCTAATAAACGAGGGCGTATTAGTAATTAATTATATGTGTATTTCGGCTTATGAATAATGCATCCACTTTTTTGTAGTTGACCTACCCATCTAATTTATTTATTATATGAAAAAGTCTAGGGACGGTAATTTTGTTAAATTCTAACCAGCATGTAACCGGTGAAGAAAAATGAGCCATTGGATGAAATCTCACACCAATCTCATACCATTAAAACCATCATTGATAACTATTTGATGGCTACAAATCACATTTCTATACGCGTGTATTAATAATTTAATATATAAAACAGATACTGCTTTAAAATCATCCTTTATATTTTTTTTTGTTGCCCACAGTATCCCCCAACCCGACAGGTTAAGGACTAATCCGTCGCAGATCGGAGCTCCATTTATTTAAGCGGACGAGTAAGCTGATCACTCGACCAACCCAAGTTGGTTAAAATCATCCTTTATATAAACAGTTAACTAGACATTCTTTTTTCTGTCGTTATAAGAATTCTTTTATTATTTATTTCCAACTAAATGATAGCAGAATTCTAAAAAATTGAGTCCTTCTTAAGTGTTTATAGAATAAGTAATTTATTCTCTCTATTCAATTTATTGTTAGAATTTTTTTTTAATTTCTGAACTTTAAAACCATTCATATAAAATTATTAAAAAAGAGATTTGAGGGCAAAAACAAACTTAAATTTGTGAATATAATTAAATCACAGTTCTTCTGATAAAAAATGAAAATACATAAAGACGACTTTGATATATTAAAAATCAAAATTTTGAATTACTATTTATATTTGAATGTGACATTCATTAAACCTTAAAATTTTAATAAAATAGTATTTTTAATTTTGCTTTTGATACCATAAAATAAATGATTGTTATAAATATTAATTAACGATTTATTATTCAATTAATATATCAATACAAGAATCATAATTTGTACAGAGAATACTTAAATTTTTTTTTCCAAAAAAATTGAAGTACTTAGCATGATGGAAGAGAAAACTCTAAACCATGCAAGCGTATGCTGCTTTTTTTTTTTTCTTCTCTTTTTTTATTCATTTCAAACAACAATACTTTTAGACTTTTAGTAGTTTTTCCCTGTCATCAATCAATGAATTATCGTTTATATGATATGCTAACAATCTGAAACAAATAAATAAATAACAAAAAAATATAGATAATCAATTTTTAATCAAGTCAATTTTAAACATCAGCAATTAATTAATAACAAAAACACTTCTATATAACTCAAAGATGCATCCACCCAAAATAAAGACACATCCACTCAAAACACAACTCACTCCCTCCTTAGACCGTTCAATAGCTGCAAACAATATTTTCGTCAAAACTGCAAATACCTCCACCCCACTCTAAATACCCGCTCAAAATAAAGACACATCCATATAACTCAAAGACACATCTAACCAATGTTAAAATTTTTTCAGAATTTCTTAATCCAGAGATTATCTATGTTAAATAATTAAAAAATAAAATACTTGAATACAAGAACATACCTAAATTCATAAACATGAATTATGATTGAAAGAGTTTGAATCGTACGGTTCTTTCGATCTTCCTCAACCAAAACTTTCTGTATTCCTACGCAGCTGAATTGCAACTTTTCTGATGGGGAGAGAGTTGATGAGGTGGCTTTGGTATATTAGAGACCGAAACCTTAAAGGCACTATTTATATTTGAGCATGACACCTATTAAACCCTAAATCCCAAATAAAATAAGTGTAATAACCCGTGCCATGCACGTGATAAAACTGAAATTATAATTTTAAATTATTCTATTAAAATTAATTTGAATTGTAATAATTTAATTAATAAATAAATAATATGATGTGCATTGTTCGTATTTTTTTAAATATAGTATTAAATGTATTAACTCGAATGTAGTTATTAAGTGTATAAAAATTATGTTTAAATTATGAATTCTCTAAATGAAATTATCCCGTTTAAAATATTTAAATTATGATTTCAATCATAAATTATAATTATGATTTAAAATTTTTTTTGATATAATATTACATTTTTTTCTTCATTTTACTATTAATATGTTGATATTGCAAGTCTAAATTACAGTATTTTACTTAAT
>NC_029794.2:3041809-3055724 GCF_000816755.2 Arachis ipaensis | reverse complement strand
AAAAATATATTGATAAAAATAGATATAATATAATTACAAATATAACATAAATAAATAAAATATATAAATAAATGCGAAACCAATATGTTTACCAATGTCTTTGTTAAATTTTATAAATTAGAGAATAAATTATGTATTCGGTTGCTTGGTGATCACATAGATGATCAAGTAATTGGATTGTAAATTGATCTCATAGTGTACATCTTATTTTTTTCTCATTTTTGAATGAAAGCGAGAATTAAGGGAGTAAGTAGTAATATATAAAGAAAAAAAAATTCAACCACATCAACGCATAATTATAACCTAAAGAAATATTCATATTAAAATTTTACATACTGCAAATCATGAAGATCAATCACAATGTACTGGTCACTTCTCTTTATTTTTGACCATGATATGAGTTTTTCTTTTCTAGTCAAGAATCTAATAACATCTAATTGAACAAAAAAATTGAATTAAAAGTACCAAATTAAGGACAAATGAGTGAATAATATAAGAAATTATAACTTCGAACGTGAATAAAATAAAAAGAATTTACTGATTTATTTTATATTAAACGATAAAACTAACAATAGTATATTAATAAAAGGATATACCTTTAAAAAAAGTCACAATACAATTTCAAATATTTTCATAAATAAACTATTAAAATTTTTGTTATCAATAAAATAATGCTATTATACAATTTTTTGGTAAAACTTAAAATCAAAAGAAAAATAATTTTGTGTGGGTTAATATAAATTAATTACGTACCAAATAAGTAGAATCGTTCATTTGTTTGTTTCAATATATCAGCATGAGCAAGCAAATTAAAATGATTATCCAGAATTTTACGATCATCGACCAAATGTACTATACTTGACTCCGTCTCAAAAGATATTTTGCACGTGTGTACAGTCAGAAGATATATTCCGCTTGATTTCTCGATCTCAAAATTTGAGAAGACATAGACTTTCCTTTCTACCAATTCATTCTCAAATATTTTTGTCAAATAATTCTTGATTAAACAATGAATTTTATCATATTGTAAAACAAATTAAATATAAAAGCTATTAGCATTTACAAAGCTATTAAAAAGAATTTCTTTGACTTGATTGAACAATGAATTTTATCGTATTGCAAAATAAATTAAATATAAAATCTATTAGCATTTACAAAGCTATTAAAAAGAATTGTATTTGACTTGTGAAATGGTGTACTTATAAAATTAACTTAAAATATGAACTACAAATATTTATAAGAATTTAATTTTGATACACTGCAGTGTAAAGTAGTTTTACACGTGTATCCAATTACGTAATGACACATCAATAAAAATAAATACATTTCACATTGACCGTGTGAATGGTCATCCAAAAGAACGGATGTGATTGCACGACTATGTAAAATGCTTTACACTGTCAGTGCATCAAAATTAAACTCTATTTATAAATTGAACTTAGCATTACTTGAAAAAATTTAGTAAATGAATCAATTAATCTTATCATCTATTAGAACTATTTCTATGTAAACTGTCTTACTCTTGTCAAACTTGAATGAAACTTTTTATAACCTTATAATTCTTGTCTTTATTTTTCATACTTTCTCTTCGTATAATCTACTATAGGTGATACTATTAACAGAATCGTAGTACCAATCTTGTATCCAAAACAGATGTTAGTTAATCTTAATTGAACTTTTAATCATTCTAATTTATTGATGAATTACATTTCTCTTAATAATTGCATTACGAATCTGAAATAAAAAAAAAGGTGATACATATATCAAAAAAGAAAATAAACTTTAAAAAAATCATATTAAAAAGTTTAAAAATAACATATCTATAAAGAATAGTCATAATATATAAATTGAGACAATAATTTAAATTTCTCTAAAACTAATTTAATCAACTACCAATATTAGAATTAAATTATTTAAATAATATTTAATCTATTCTAATCCTTAGATACGTATAGATTAGAGTCATTCTCGTAACAACCAACCGAAATAACATCATAAGATCGAAATCGG
Source organism: Arachis ipaensis (assembly GCF_000816755.2). NCBI lineage: Eukaryota > Viridiplantae > Streptophyta > Magnoliopsida > Fabales > Fabaceae > Arachis > Arachis ipaensis. Next base: position 3,053,714 of record NC_029794.2, on the reverse strand, counting down.
TACAAATTCAGACTATCTTCTTGTTAAAATTGTCAAATTAGAAGAGACTTTTATAAAATTATTTTTAATACAAAAAGCTTAAGAGAAAAAAATTTAAATATAGTACCAATTTTTGAATTGCATCTTCAAAGTTGGCACGAATTTTTCAAAATTGAACCTAAATTGAGGAAATTCGATCTCATTATATGCTCTACTTCGAATATTTTTTGACAAACATAGAAAACATAGAGGGGATGTGACTTGAACTTGACCTACAAAGCTCCTTAAAAACAATTGCCCAATCAAAAAAGAATAACAGATTAGAAAAAAATGCTTTGATTCTTAGATTTAGACTCACTAACCACAAAGAAACACTATATAAAAATTTAAGTCACATATGCTAATTATTTTTTTGTTATGATTATTTTTTTATATATTATATGATTATTTTTATTCTACAATCGAGTAATAATTTTTTTTATATCCATGCATATTTTCTAATCCCTTTTCATACGTATGATTAACAATTTTTTTAAATGGTGATATTTTAATTTTTTTTTTGTGTATTTTTATATATTAGCAAGAAAGCAAAATCACGTATTGTGACTCTTTTTTTCCTTTTTCACGCCTTAATCTTAATTAATCAATCTTGTGTCCAAAACAGATGTTAGTTAATCTTAATTGAACTTTTAATCATTCTAATTTATTGATGAATTACATTTCTCTTAATAATTGCATTACTAATCTGAAATACAAAAAAAAGTGATACATATATCAAAAAAGAAAACAAACTTTAAAAAAAAATCACATTAAAAAGTTTAAAAATAACATATCCATAAAGAATAGTCATAATATATAAATTGAGACAATAATTTAAATTTTTCTAAAACTAATTTAATCAACTACCAATATTAGAACTAAATTATTTAAATAATAGTTAATCTATTCTAATCCTTAGATACGTATAGATTAGAGTCATTCTCGTAATAACCAACCGAAATAATATCATGAGATCGAATACTTAGAATCGGTACAAATTCAGACTATCTTCTTGTTAAAATTGTCAAATTAGAAGAGACTTTTATAAAATTATTTTTAATACAAAAATCTTAAGAGAACAAAATTTAAATATAGTACCAATATTTGAATTGCATCTTCAAGGTTGGCACGAAATTTTCAAAATTAAACCTAAATTGAGAAAATTCGATCTCATTATATGCTCCACTTCGAATATTTTTGGACAAACGTAGAAAACGTAGAGGGGATGTAACTTAAACTTGACCTACAAAACTCCTTAGAAACAATTGCCCAATAAAAAAAGAATAACAGATTAGAAAAAAATGCTTTGATTCTTAGATTTAGATTCACTAACCACAAAGAAATACTATATATAGCCTTTAGTAGTACAAAAATAATTATAGAAATTAATTATTGCAATATCAATTTACCACTATGAACGTTAGTATCATATTTATAGCAATTAGAATTATAAATTTATGTTTCACTTTTTATATAATTATAATTAAGATATTTTTAAATCAGTATAATTATGCATTATTCATTAAATGCTAATTGTAATATAATTCTAGTAAAGATATTTTTTAAAATAAATTTAGAAGAGAGAATAGTGCCTTTATTTTGAAAAGAAAATAAATTCATGAGAAATTGACACCTTACTTTCATTAGTTGGGGGGAAATCCAATTTTAGTATATTAAGTATATTATTTTATATAATTATAATAAATATATTTTTTTAAATTGGTATAATCATGTATTATTCATTAAATGCTAATTGTAATATAATTATGATAAAGATATTTTTCTAAAAATAATTTTAGAAAAGAGAATAGTGCTTTCATTACATGAGAATAGTACTTTCTAAAAATAAAGATATTTTCCTAAATTAGTATAATCATGCATTATTCATTAAATGCTAATTGTAATATAATTATGATAAAGATATTTTTCTAAAAATAATTTTAGAAGAGAGAAGAGTGCTTTAATTACATGAAAATTACTTTCTATACTTTCTAAAAATAAAAATATGTTTCTAAATTAGTATAATTATGTATTATTCATTAAATATTAATTATAATATAATTATAAAATATATATTTTTTATAAAATAATTTAGAATAGAGAATATGAAAGTTCATTTTGGAGAGAAAATTGAGTCATGAGAGATCGACATGTCACCTTAATTAGTTGGGGGAAAACCTAATTTTAATATATTAAGTAGAAGTAGATAGTAAATATGTCATGTAATGAAAAAATAACAAACTATATATATATTAATGCTATATAGGGAGTCAATGCACAAAGATATGTTATCGTAATAAAATATCACACTATAATTTTTGTTATGATTTTTTATATATATATATGATTATTTTTTATTCTATAATCGAGTAATAATTTTTTTTTATATCCATGCATATTCCCAATCCCTTTTCATATGTATAATTAACAATTTTTTAAATGGTGATATTTTAATTTTTTTACGTATTTTTATATATTAGCAAGAAAGCAAAATCACGTATTGTGACTCTTTTTCTTTTTTCACGCCTTAATCTTAATTAACCAATCTTGTGTCCAAAACAGATGTTAGTTAATCTTAATTGAACTTTTAATCATTCTAATTTATTGATGAATTACATTTCTCTTAATAATTGCATTACTAATCTGAAATACAAAAAAAAAGGTGATACATATATCAAAAAAGAAAATAAACTTAAAAAAATCATATTAAAAAGTTTAAAAATAACATATCCATAAAGAATAGTCATAATATATAAATTGATACAACAATTTAAATTTCTCTAAAACTAATTTAATCAACTACTAATATTAGAACTAAATTATTTAAATAATATTTAATCTATTCTAATCCTTAGATATGTATAGATTAGAGTCATTCTCGTAACAACCAACCGAAATAACATCATAAGATCGAATACTTAGAATCGGTACAAATTCAGACTATCTTCTTGTTAAAATTGTCAAATTATAAGAGACTTTTATAAAATTATTTTTAATACAAAAAGCTTAAGAGAAAAAAATTTAGATATAGTACCAATCTTTGAATTGTATCTTCAAGGTTGGCACGAATTTTTCAAAATTGAACCTAAATTGAGGAAATTCGATCTCATTATATGCTCCACTTCGAATATTTTGGGACAAACGTAGAAAATGTAGATGGGATGTGATTTGAACTTGACCTAAACCCTAAACCAAAAGATAATATATCTAAAATCCAAAAGATAATATCTGGTTTTATTCTCATTTAATTCCAAATCAAAAGTAATTATGACTTATTCAATTTAGCATTTATAACAATAAATAAGATCACCATTATATAAGTCATTGATTTTGAAATAGCATAATTCATGATTATAATTAATATATGTATTGTCCACAAACAAATTAGGAAATTAAAATAATTTCCTAACAATCTCCCACTTGGGCTATACATATATTCTTTCTTGACATAATCACATCTTATAAACTTTATGCGCGCATCTAAATGCTATTTCCCTTATTACTTTAATAATCTGATCCGTCTCATACATTAGATATGGAACTACCGCAGCTTTTATCACATTAATGTCATGACTGAATCACGACAATCACCATCCTAATATACTTGACGACATAGATTAAATTTGGATGAATAATATGAAAATTACATACCAAGTGATATCATGCATGTCTATTTTCAACTGGTCCAACTTTAAAACTTTATTGAGATCAAACACAAAACAAATATTACAAAATAAACATTTCACATAACATGAAATAAACACCAACTTAATTCTGCATAAAATAATTCAATATCTTTCATAGGACATATAGCATAAAATAAACTCCCACTAAACCAAGGCATCACAAATATTGACACCCATCCGACCAGTGTGCTCATGAAAGACTTTAGGGGTCAATCCCTTAGTAATGGGTCTGCTAGCATATACTCTGTTCCTATATGTTCTATAGAAATCTGTTTTTCTTAACCTTTCTCCTTGACAACTAAGAAATTGATGTCTATATACTTCGATTTTGTCAAGCTCTTCTTATTGTTGTTGGAGTATATAGTATTGTTGACTTATTGTCACAAAATATCTTTAATAACCTTTCAATATCATCTATTATACGAAACTCAGTGACAAAGTTTCGCAACCATATGGCATGAAATCGAAATCAGAGTACCCAATGATCTCCAAATTTTTTATGATCTCCAATAAGTAAGCATGTAATCCTTTATTCTCTTTAGATAACGCATTACGCGTTTAACAGCTATTCAATGATCTATGCCCGGATTGCTCAAGTATCTACTCAACACTCCTACTGTAAATGATATACCGGGATGTGTGCAGACTTGAGCATACATTAAATTTCCTAGTGCTGATGCATAAGGTTTATCATGCATTGTTGTCTTCTCAAGATCATTTTGCGGCATTGCTTGGGACTAAACTTGTCTCCTTTAGTTACGAGTGTGTCTATTGGTCTACAACTTTCTATGACATATCTACTTAAAATTTTTTTTATATAGTTCTTTTGTGATAATCCAAGAATACCTTAAGAGCAATCTCTTATTATCTCGATTCCTAATACAAGTCCTTACAAGTCATTGATATTTTTTACGTGAGCACGTTCTTCTTCTCCTCTTCCTTCGTTATCATCGTCACTAACACCTCCTCCTCCTCCTCCTCCTCCTCCTTCTCCTCCTTCTCTTCCTCCTCTTCCTCATTCTTTTTTTCATTGGAATTTCTTCTCCTCTTTTCTTTTCCCCCTTCTCCTCCATCAGTTATCTCGTTATTAAAGATGATGAATAAGTCAAGTTCAGATTGTCAATTGAATCAGAACGAAATTGATTATTATTTTGAATCCAATCAAGTGGTAGTTGAGGTGTGGTTCAATTCTAGTCAACTTTTTCGTTAGTAGTTTATGATTCTATATGTGAATAATGTTTCATCCTTGATGGTTTGAATTGAGTGTAATGTAAATGTTCTGCATTAGAGAAAATATTTTTCTGTATTTGTAGCTAATTTGGGTGTAATACGAAAATATTTGGGTGTAACATAAAGATATTTGGGTGTATTTTTTAATAATTTTCGGTGTATGTATGCTGATAAATTCTGTATAATTCAAAACTTTTCTTCTCTCCCCTCCTCATCTTCTGTTGCTTCTTCTTCTTTTTCATCATCATCATCATCATCATCATCATGATTATTGTTTTGAATCCAATCAAGTGGTTGAGGTGTGGTTCAATTCTATAGGTGAATAATATTTTATCCTTGATGGTTTGAATTGAGTGTAATGTAAAAGTTCTGCATTAGAGAAAATATTTTTCTGTATTTACAGCAAATTTGGGTGTAACACGAAGATATTTGGGCGTAACACGAAGATATTTGAGTGTATTTTTTAAGAATTTTCAGTGTACGTATGCTGATAAATTCTGCATAATTTAAAAGTCTTTCTCTTCCTCCTCTTCTTCTTCATCTTTTTATTTCATATTCTCATAATTCTTCTTGGGAGAAAAAAATCAAAGAAAGAAAAATAATAAATAATGTTGCAAAATCAATAAAAAGAGAAGGAGGAAAAATTTGTAGCAACAACCAGAAAGACTTGTATGTGTAGTAGTACTCTAAAATCAAATTATTAGTTTATTACTCATCATGTACAATAAAAGACCAAATTATTGTCATCCTGCATAAAAAATGTTTTTAATATATTACCTCTTATTATTAATTATAAAATATAGGTAACAATTAATTAATAAAACAGTCGGAACTTGTCTTATTTAGTATTAATTAATTGTCGCAACAATTAATAAATGCTAAATAAGGCAAGTTATGGCTGTTTTTGGCTGATTTTCTTTGGTTACCAAATATTTCCGATAAAATATTAGGTAGGTATTTATTATTTTAATTGTCCTATCATTTGTTTCTCACCTATAAATAGATTATATGTTGTATCATGTTTTTCACCATAAACACACAGCTTTCTCAAATTTGGTCGTAATAGTAATATGGCTAAATTAGGTGCCACAATGCAGTCACTTTGTTGTTTCATAATCTTACTGATGTTGCTGGGGGAAGGAGTCTCAGCAAGTCGACAAAAATTATTTACTTCTATTGAGCAAGAAAATAAGGGAATAGGTAATAATAAAGATGCATTCGTTGTTCTAACTAAGGGACCAATCCCACCACCATCAGGACCAGGCCATCGCCATAATCCAGAGCCACCGCCCTCTCTAATTAAGGGACCAACCCCACCACCATCTGGACCAGGCCATCGCCATAATCCAGAGCCACCGCCCTCTCTAATTAAGGGACCAACCCCACCACCATCCGGACCAGGCCATCGCCATGATCCACAGCCACCGCCCACACTTGGCAAGCCATTTTAATAATACAATCCCTTCATGCATCAAATCAAAGCAAAGCTATAGCTAATAAATATTGGGCATGCATCGTATATTCTATGTATGACGACTTATTAATGATTAATTATATAAATATTTCGGTTTACTTATATTCCTCCTTTTTCTATATGCATGCAATAATATATATTATATTAGAACAGATACACGATTAAACGAACATTCTTTTTCTGTCGTTATAACTTATAAGAGATGATACACAAAATTCTAAAAAATTAAGTCATTCTTAGGTGTTTATAAAATAATTAATTTATTCTCTCTAATCAATTTATTGATAAGATAATTCTTCATCTCTAAAATCATCCATATAGAGAACTAAGAGCTAAGAGTAACTCTAATGGGCGGATCTTGAGGCCTTATTTATGACAAAAGTAGAAAGACACTGTTGAAAGAGAGAAGGGATGAGTTTTTATACGAATCTCAAGGTGAAAGAGTCTCTCAATAATAATTTGTCACTGTGAATTATTTTTAAATTTATAAATTTAAATAATATTATTGAAAAAATTAATTACATTAATTTTAAGTATTTTAATTAATTAATTAAGTGTGATCACAACAGGGACTAAAGTTAGTTCCTTCTAATGGAGAAAAAAGAGATGCTTTGAGTTCTTATTTACTGTTTATGACACAAAAGCTTATGTGAAATTACTTTTTATGATAGATGGATCATAAATAAAGATTGAGATGAGTTCTTTATTAGAGATGGTCTAAATGGTACTTAAATTTGTGAACATAATTAAAAGGTTTTATTCTTTGATTTTTTCGATCAAAGTTTTTTTTGATTGGATTGAATAACAACTCCTCAGATAACAAAAAGGAACGGCAATGATGACTTTAATATATTAGAAACGAACCAAAATTAGGACAACCAAATCACATTTACATATAATATAGTTCGAACCTACCTGTTTTGAACTTGGATTGCATGTAATTCGAATCATATAGATTCGAATTACTCATTGACACTCAAAGCAACATAATTCGAATTCAGCTAATTCGAATTAGACAGCAACATGTAATTCGAATCAAGTTGATTCGAACTACTTCCATGCACGTCATTTAACGTAATTCGAAGTGGATTAATTCGAACTATACATGAATATTTTTTTATAAATTTTTTTAATAAATTTATTTAAATTATGCCACAAAAAATATTTTATTCTATACAAAATAATTTTAAAAAATGGCTTAAAAGATGTTAGGAGTACTATAAAAATTTGTAATGTCTTAATGACTTAGGATATTAAAGAAATAGTTTACATAGTCAACAATAATTTAAAAATTAAAATAAATATAGTTATAACCAGTATTTACCTAAATTACTAAAATATTACAAACTTTTATAGTACTTCTAACATTTTTAAGCCATTTTTTAAAAATTATTTTGCATAGAAAATGGCTTAAAATGCCCTTTATTCTATGCAAAATAATTTTAAAAAAAACAGCTTAAAAAATATTAGGAGTACTATAAAAGTTTGTAATATTCTAGTAATTTAGGTAAATACTAGTTATAACTATATTTATTTTAATTTTTAAATTATTGTTGACTATACAGAGTATTTCTTTAATATCCTAAGTCATTAGGACATTACAAATTTTTATAGTACTCCTAACATCTTTTAAGCCATTTTTAAAATTATTTTGTATAGAATAAAATATTTTTTTGTGGTATAATTTAAATAAATTTATTAAAAAAATTTATAAAAAAAATATTCAGGTGTAGTTTGAATTAATCCACTTCGAATTACGTTGAATGGCGTGCATGGAAGTAGTTCGAATCAACTTGATTCGAATTATGTTGCTTTGAGTGTCAGTGAGTAATTCGAATCTATGTGATTCGAATTACATGCAATCCAAGTTCGAAAACAGGTAGGTTCGAACTACATGTAAACGTAATTTGGTTGATTGATGAATCAGATTTTGCTTTATCTTATTTGTGTAAAATTATTCTCCCCTTAATTTATTTATGTTTTTTGCCCCCAAAATTATGAATTACTAATTATATTTAAGTGTAACATCGGTTACATCTAAATACTCAGACAAAATAGTACTTTTGATTTTATTTTTATTTAAATTCAAATAAAAATAGAGGCCTGCTACACATACAAGCCTTTTTGGCTTACAAGCTATGCAAGTTGGCCCAAATTCAAGAAAAAAATACGCGCACCACTCCGTTAGAATCGAGCTTCCAACGCACGCGCCTTAATCACCCGTTGCGTTTTTCCACAACATGTTCATTATGCCGCACTCTTCCTCTTCTTCCTCAATCAAAATGCAAACCGTCAAAATTCAAGCGACATTCGAAACAAACTACAATTCTAAAGAAACATTCTAACTCCTCGCGAAGAGTAGAAGAAATCAAGAAGAAAAGATACAAATCTCCATAAAAAATCACCAGAAAAACCAAGAAACATTATTCAAGGTACTGTTTTACTATTTTTCTAGGTTTTTTTTCTAGATTGTTTCTGCTATGTGCCTCATCCTTAACCAGCAAAACATTAAAAGATTTCAAGAAGAAATATATTGTCTCCCCCCTGTTTTAGGTGTATTTCTTAAATCGTTTGGGTGTATTTCTGTAATCGTTTGGGTGTATTTCTATAACTGTTTGGGTGTATTTCTATAATCCTTTCTGTAACTGTTTGGGTGTATTTCTATAACCGTTTGGGTGTATTTCTGTAATTATTTGGGTGTATTTCTGAAGTTCCATTATCTTCAAAACGATTTCAAAGCTTGATTTCAGAAATCATGAAAATTGGAAAAAAACTAAGCAAGAATATAGAGAGAGAAACGCACGTAAATGACGAAGAAGAAACCAGTGATAAATGTAGGTAAAACAATGAATAAAAAGGCAAAGAGAGAACTCACAAAAGAGATCGAAGAAATTTGGCAAGAAACTCGAAAAAGGAAACGAAATCTTTTGAAAAATAGAAGTTATATATTCGCGCGTTAATTGATTTTGATTGATTTAAAAATCTGTTAAAGAGGCACGTAACATAAGCAGCGCATTTAAGGGTTTCGTTCTCTTCAGGCTTGTAAAGCTTGTAAGCGCAAAACACTTATATGTAGAGATTAATCCATAAAAATAATAATGAGTTATTCAATTCAACATTTATAACTATTAAATCGCTTGTTTTTATTTTATCTTTATTTGTTCTTATCTTATTTTATTTTTATNNNTTTATACCATAAAATAAATGATTTTGTTATAAATATTCATTAACGATTTATTATTCAATTAATATACCAATACGAGAATCGTAATTTGCAGAGAGAATATTTAAATTTTTTTTTCTAAAAAATTTGAAGTACTTAAAATGATGGAAGAGAGAACTGTAGACCATGCGAGTATGCTGCTTTATTTTTTCTCTCTTTTTTTATTCATTTCAAACGACAATACTACTAGTAGCTAGTTTTTTCCTATCATCAATCAATGAATTATATATCGTTTGGAAAGAAAGGTTTTAAGTATATTAATCCACTGTATTTTAATAATTTATGCACAAATATACTTGAAAAATTTTTTATAGTTTATATGATATGCTAACAATTCAAAAAAAAAATAAATAAATAAATAACAAAACATCATATTTTTGCATACCACTTCAGTGATTATTTATCTTGATCTCATGAGTATTTTATTAGGTGAATGCTATGGTGCCTAAAAAGTTGTGTCTATTTATTAAAAAGGGTTAAAAGTTATTATTTAATTTAAAAGATATAAGAATAAATAATTTTTAAAAAATTAAAATTTACTACAAAAAGTAAGTTAGGCAAAATTTAGACAAAAATTCATAGGCACTATAGAATTGGCCATTTTATTATTTATTTTATCAATCCTAAGTATATATTTAAGATTCTTTTATAATTAAATTGAGTCAAATCTAACAAAAATCAATTTTATTAGTGAGAGTGTATAAACACGTTCTGACTTCTAGCGGCATCGTGCACTTCCTCTTTTTCGCATTTTTTCTTTTGTTTGGTGTTCCTTTTTCTCTCCAAGCAGTTGCTGCGTTTTTCTTTTCTTTTTCTCTTTATTTTTCTGGTGATTTTTTGTACCATTATATATATTATCTTTTTCTTTATTTGATTTTTTTTCTATTTTTTTTGTTTTTTTTTTCTTGTTAAAAAGGTAAAACAAAAAGAATTATGAAAATACAATACAAGAAAAGAAGAAGATGATGATAACGAAGAAGAAGAGGATGATGAGTTTTGAATTATGTAAAATTTATTAAAAAATAACACCAAAATATCTTAACAATAACACCAAAACTTCTTAATTTTGATACCAAAATTTAACTACAAAAACACAGCTTCTTTAATGCTGTATTTTTTGTGCTTCTTATGATGATGATGCTGATGATGATAGTGATGATAATGATGATGATGAGGAGTAGTAGTTTTGAATTGTTAAGATCACAACATAGCACCGAAATTATTTGAATGAACATGTTTATATTATATTGCAATTTTATTTAGTTGAATGGATGTAACTTTATATTTATTGGATTGAATTCTTACCAAAAATAAAAAACACCAAAATTTTTTTATTTTACATTGAAATATTGCTAAAAAACAAAAAACCTTCTTAATTTTGACACTAAAATTTTATTACAAACACAAAAATATTTTTTTATGCTTTAATGAGAACTTCTTCTCTTCTTTTACTTACTAACTAAAGATAATGAGAATTTAATATTTTAATTTAATGTTCTAATCTTGCTAACTAATAATGTTAATCAAGATAACAAGAAATAAGAGGAGGAAGAAGAGGAGGAGAAGTTGTTGTTTTGAATTGTGATTTTTATTTTTTTATATGAGTATTGTTTCTCATATTAAATTTGAATGAACATATATTACAATCTTATTTAATTAAATAAATGTAAAAAGTAAATTGCATACTAAAAGATCATAAGATAACACCGAAATCATTTGAATGAATATGTTTATACTATGTTAGAAACTTATTTAATTGAATGAATGTAGATTCACACTTATTGGATTGAATTCTTGCCAAAAATAAAAAAATACCGAAATTTATTAATTTAAGCATTGTTTTTCAATTAGACTTGAATGCATACTTATTAGATTGAAATTTTATATGTGCAAAATTTTGAAAGAGAATGAAGGAGGAAAAGAAACATGGTAACTTACGTATAAGAAGAAAACGACATTGACGACGATAATGATAATGATGATAGAGGAGGAGGAAAAGGAATGAGGAGAATAAATTCAAGTGAAAAAGAAAGGAGGATGAAGAGGAGGAGTTGATGGTGATGGTGACAATGACGACGATAAATATATTATAATAATTTGGTTGGACTTATTAGATAAATGATTTTTTTTTTACCAAAGATAGGAGACTCAAACTCGCAACCTCTTAATTAAGTATGGAGAGACTATACCATTTGAGCTATTACTCTTTGACTATTAGATAAATGATTTGAATGTAGAGTTTTTCGTTATTTTATGTCTTAAAATTGATGACTC
>NC_029794.2:3037822-3041799 GCF_000816755.2 Arachis ipaensis | reverse complement strand
GCCATATTAACGTTTTAATGTTTCTTCCATCATTGAAGTTTACTGTGATATTAAATATATCCCTTTTTACATGACACCTTTTAATAACGAAAAAAAGCATGTCGACTCTATTAATCATGTCTTCCCATATGTTTATTTATCAGGTTGTCACTTGCGGAATCTACTTTGATTTGGTTACAATGAGCAGAAAAACCATAGGGAGATTTTTGCATAGGTCAATCGAACTAAGTTGCCTGCTAATTTGGATAATATCATAATAATTTCCAAAGAACAATGACAAGGAAGAGAAACTTTGATAATTGCATGTTCTGCATCTTTAGTCAGTGTCATTCATTGAAGAGTGTGATAACTCTGCTTCTACTTGCTCACAGCCACAATAGTTGTTATCAATCATTCGAAATGAAAGCTATGGCAGCACATTGAAGAAAATGCTAAAATGGGTTTCTCTGCTTTCCATGATAAGTAGCCCACAGAGTCAGAGAGAGATATTTACTAGGGGTTTGGTTACCTAGTTGAGAAATCACCAAAATAAAACTCACATGTAGGACTGTTACTATGTCATCGTAAAATTGTTCCATTTTGTTAGGTAGACAATGATTTTTCTAAACAATGTGAACAATAGGCTTTAGAATTGACAAATAAAGTAAAAATACTCCATCTTTAAATTACCTCCTAAACTATAATATTAGGATAACCATCTGCACACCTAGTGAATTAAACATTCAGACATCCAATCATTGTTAACTATGCATGAATAAATCGAATAAAAAAATAACCATCTAATTAAAAATAATCAACATAATATCTGCATACCTATTAAATTGAACATCCGATATATCCATTGTTTACATTATTTAATATTTTCGTTGTTTTCCTATACTTTTCCATTGTGAAGATATATAATTACGGGAAATGCTAGGGGGACAATGATTTTGTTGAACAATATGAACAACCACCAATTAAATAAAAACACACTACATCTCCAAATTAATTCTCTAAATTTTAATATTAAAATAACCATCCGTACACTAGTAAAATAAACATCCGATATATCTATTGTTTACATTATTTAATATTTTTATTGTTTACCTATACTTTTTCTTAAATAAATTCAAGGTTTGAATGGAGTTTTAAATACATTATCATTACAAAGTACAAACCTTTCTTTGTCTCTATACTCTGTCCATGTGCATGCCATCATGAGGGGCAATGTTTTCCAAACTAACAGTCAACTTCTTATTGCAAGCCACTTTATTATAAACAACTTGAATCTCTATCTCCCTCTTTTATAACCCAAATAGAAACTGCAAGCTAACAGATTGTCACATGGAGTTGAACTTTACTAGAGAGTAAGCATTAAGCAAACATGTTAATTGACTATGGTAATAATGGTAATTCGGAAAGAATTATGAATTGTTAGATACACTTTACCTGTTCTAGGAAAGGTTTTAAGCATAAGCCTTCTTGTTAATTAATTAGCTACAATATTCCTATGTTCAAACATAGAAAAATTGTTGTGATTTATTATTTCCTGTGAATTACATGAGATGAGAAAAATTGTTGATTGGGTCTTGTGATTGTACAAAGACATTAGCTAAAGGTTATAGCAGTACTTGTCCTAATAATGCATGTTAGATAGCAATCCCGTGAACTATAGTCAGAAACATCAGAACCTCCAAGTTATAACCCATCACCTGAAAAAAGAATGTGACATTTCCAAACATTGGTACTTGTCTTTGTCTACAAAACCAACCTCCTAACTAGTAACTACCCTCACTCATATGTGAGACCACTATTTATCTTTTCTTTGGTTTAATATAATCCTAATGCACTAATTAACATTGCTGTACTAATTATTGATAGTAAAACAATCATCAAAATATTCTCTCAAACTGCAACATTCTTATAAATCGATGTACCTTCCCTTCCCAACCACCTAGCCACCATCATGATCATGTCTCCTCCCTCTATTTGGCGCCAACCGCTTAATCATTATTTTGGCATAAGCTATAGTTTTAGCACTACTAGGATTTACTCAATTAAAACTTTCTTTGGCCTATATCAAAATCAGAATAGTAATCTAAAGAGACTTGAGTGCTACTAGAACAAAAGCTTGCCAAACATTACTCATTACTCATTACAATATACACTTGATATTGCTAATAATTTAAGCTACAAAGTAATTGCACCATACCATAAACAAATTTAAGAAAGTAAAAGAAAAAGAAAGGAAATTTGAGGCAGAGTGTGTGAAGAACCCTACTTTGACTTTTGAGACCAAATATATGCATTCTAACTCACTGGAGAAAGGTAAACCTGGCTCTGTATAACACTTTTTCCAATCATAAAACCCGGAACCACCGTGAAACCCACCCGAAGCTCGCCGGAATCGGAATCAGTAACTTCCTCTGAGGAGGTTGAAACTACTTGTTCTGCTTCACATTCCATGTAGGCCTCAGAGAATCTAGTGTTCTTCTTCACCTGAAAAATTCTGACATCTTCATCTAAAGAAAGTGCCAAACAGTGCAAACACCACACACGCTTTGCCATCTCCGCAAAAGCAACGAAGAAAGCTGAATCTGGGACACCACCATTGTTGAGTTTGAGTAGCTTCCTATGGTTAAGGTTTCCAAAGAAGGAACACTCCATTTTTTCATGAACCACTTGAAGGTACTTGGATTTCAAGAATCTGGCAAACGATGAGTTTGGATCGTGTGCTGATAAGTAATGTTTTGTGTTCAGAGATTTGTGCCTCTTGAAGTTTTCCAAGTAAAGGTTTCTGTTATGGTGTTTCTGAAGTGGTTCACTTGGAACATTGAAGTTTTGGTAGTTGAAGCCTTCAAACATTGTCATGTTTACAAAGGATTCAAATGCATAGCATTGATGCCTTTGTTTGATAAAAACCGCATCTGGTTGGATACATTTGGCTGCTAGTTCTAAATCCCAATTTGATGATTCCATTTCTTTGATCATCAACTTGGTGAAGCTCTTCATTGAGCTTAGAGTATGTTGAAGAAAATGGATGAAGTGTGTTGTGTTAAGTGCTGAAAGATGAAGACTCTCGAACTTTGATAATGAACCACTTGAGTGTAGCTTCTTCTCAAGCGATTTGTTGAATGCAGTGCACTCATGAAGCTGTTTCTTCAGTGATGAGATTTCAGAATCTTTGGTATCAACCAAAGATTGGAGCTTTTGGATGGTGATTCCAAAGGTCTTCATTAGGCTTTGTTGTTCTTGAACCTCTGCAAGCATGAGAGTCACTTGTGGTGATGAAATGTTAAGTTGTTTCTTCAAGAACCTTTTCTTCAATTCATTTTTGTTCTTAGCTTGATGATGATGTGCTTTGGTTTCATGAGTAGTGAGGAAGAAAAGGGCATTGTTTGAAGCAAAATTGAGACTAGTGACCTTCTGGATTGTCTTGGACAGTTTATTATTGCTTCTACCTTTGGTTACTGATTTCGTTCCAATGGTTTCCATCTCATGAAAATAATGCTTAGTTTGAAGCATGAGAATTAGAAGAGATATCTATCTATCTCTCTCTAACACAGTCAAATCAGACTCTATGGACTTGTCACTTGGGAGACAAAAATTTGATTTTGGTTTGAAAATGGTCACAAATCTTTTTGACTAAACGTTGTAGCCAGTGATGTTTAATATATATAAATATGAGAAATGCTAGATCAGTAATTTTGGTATTTTGTAATTATCAATTGATTATTAATAGTATTTTTAATGATGTGAGATTACATCTAATGGTGGGAGATCACTCACTTTTATTTTAATGATTAAATGTTGGACATAAAATACAAAACTTACTGGCCCTAAACTTTTTCTATAAATATATTGCAAGCACTGTCAATTATTTTGGAGTTAAAAATTAAGGAAAAATATGTAGCATTATCTGCTTTTTTATGATAAAAATAAAAAGAATGTTATTATATAAACACATGCACCCACGCGTAGACATAAAACCTCGA
>NC_029794.2:3030012-3037610 GCF_000816755.2 Arachis ipaensis | reverse complement strand
ATCGTCTAATACTACTAACAAATTAAAAGAAAACACATAATCTTTTTTACAATTAAAAAATAAGAAATGCAAAAAAGATAAAAACTTTGTTTTTTGTAATATGCAAAAAACTTAGGTCCTTCTTAAAGAATTTAACCATTTTTAAAATCATATACAAATTTTTCAACCGCATATATTATTTTTTGTATATTTCTTTTTGTTTTAGTACTAAAGTGATTAATAAAAATGAAATAATGTCTTTTTATACCGATAAAGAATACAAATATAATCTCTTCTAAAATAAATAGTAAAGTACTTGATTACTTGGAGAAAGTAGTCATGTGGTAGGGTTATAGCAGAAGGAGTTTTGCAATTTACATGTAAGCCATTAATTTTATTCTTTCTTTTTTAATTTTTTATTGAGTAAAGTATTTTTTGTCCTTAACTTTTGGGATAAGTTCTAAAGTTATCTTTAACATTTTAATTATCCTATTTAAGTCTCTAACATTTCAAAATTGATTCAATATTGTCCTACCATTAGGGATCTGTTAACAGAATTGACGGCGAGACAAAATTGAGACGATTTAGAAACGCTAGGGACTTAAATAGAATGAAAACTTAGGTAGCGTTTGTTTTGAGGTAGACAGATACTGAGAGATTGAGACTCAGTATCGTGTTTGTTAGTTCAGAGACTGGTACTAAAATTTCTGTCTCTGTCTCTAAAATTTCAGTATTTCAGTACCTCCAAAAAGTAGGGACACAGGGGACTGAAATTTTTAGAGATGGACACTGAAACTTTAATAATATTTTATACCTAAAATACTTTCATTTCAATTAATTAATTCCAATTTTACCCTTTGTGCAAATTAAATTAGAATTTTATTCTTGTTTCAATTCCTGTCTCCCATTTTGCACCAAACAGAATACTGAGATTTATTTCAATCCCTGTCTCTTAGTCTCTGTCTCTCAGTCTCAGTCTTTCCGTCTCTGTCTTTCCACTAAACGCTACCTTAGGGACAAAAATGATACATAAAAATAAATTTTAATTTAATTTTATCTTTTAATAATATTAATTTTTTTACCTTTAATTTGTTGGCCTTGTCAATCTATCAACAGTTCAACACCAAATCTTATGATTGATGCATATATACATCCCATGATTAGCAATATCTTGAATTATAGAAGTCCTATAATAATATAATATTATTATAATATAAACACTTGAAAATCCCATTATCTTTGATTGTACCATGATTATTGTTATTGTATCGTATTGATTGGGAAAATTTAAAATTTTTTTTATTTTTTATGGCGCTTGAATCCGACCGACCACCTTAACAATCAATAAAATAAGAGAAAGTATTAAATACCATCAAGGGTTTGATTGGGTCAAATCCTAGAATGGAAGATATGATTTTGGCGTTCTCAATAATAATATAGAGTTACTGGCTACAACAGTATTATTTGCGATACGATGCCATTGTTTTGTTTCCACAATTTGATGCATATGTATTATATATATTAAAAATAATAAATTAATTAATATGATCATATTTTAAAATGTGAATCTTCTATTTTTATTAATATATATAAATTGTCCTAAAATTTGGTACTTTTTATAATATGAAAATCACCATACTTTAAAATAATTTATGCATTAAACTCATTTTAAAAATGCACATAAATCGTTCTAGGAATTTGAACTTTTTAAATTGAATATAATTTGTCCCAAAAGTAGCATGATTTGTAGTATTTTTCACCTAAAGGTAACACGATTTATATGCAAAAGGTATCACAGTACTTTAGCGCGATTTACGTACTATTTATTTTATTTAGTAGTTAGGCCTGAAATTTTGTATAATGAGCTAGTTATTTAGTTCAATTACTTCATAGGTTATCTAAATTAAAAAACTCTCATTATTTCATATCAAATTTCAAATTCTCCAATTTTAATTTTCAAATTTTTAAAAAATTCAGTTAGTTATTTTAAAAAAATAACCATCTTAAATCCTAATTTACTAAAGCATTTCACTCAAATACTCTCTTCTTTCTCGACTGACGGCCACCCAACATTCATTAATAATCATCTCATTTTACCGTCGCTGTTTGGCTTGCCACACGCTACTCATCCTTAGTAAAAATAACCATCCACTTAAAGATAAAAATAATCATCGGCATACCTAGTGAATTAAACATCTAACATATTTTAATTATATATAACTAAATCAAATCCAATTAAAATAATCATCTACGTAAAGATATTTAGGTAATGTTTATTGTTTTGGGTGATTCAAGTAGGATTGTTTTTGATTTATATAAGTGTTTCTAAATATAAAATAAAAAATTTCACTTTTTTTTTTCTCCTACACCTTAATTTATGTTTAGAGAAGATTTATATGTCATAACTCATGATAATAAAATAATGAGTAGGTAAATGAATAATAATAATAATAATAATAATAATAATAATAATGTGTCCTCAACATGTTTACGGGACTTTTTCTCGAGTTTGTCAGAGTGTGTGAGTCAGCGTTGCAATTGGCAAAGGAAATCACATAGAATACAATAATGGTCTAATCTGAAGGATATGGTATCTTATAAGTTCATGAAGGTGAGGAATTTAGAGCATCTCCAACGGCAATCCAATGAAGGACCTGTTCTGACAAAAATTGAAGCCCTGCCATTGGAGTAATATAAATATGAGTCCCCGTACGTATTTTAAAGCAAGTAAGTCCCTCTGAGTAGGGCCTTGCTTTGTTTTCATGGTAAGCAATAAAATTTTAACATGTGGCACTTAATTTAAAAAAAAATTAAATAATATCGTAATAATATAACAACTAATAATGTTATAAAAGAGAGAGATGCTTTGAGTTCCTATTTACTGTTTATGACGCAAAAGCTGATGTGGAGTTACTTTTTATGACAGGTGGGCCATAAACAGGAACTGGGATGAGTTCTCTACTGGAGATGGTCTTAAGACCTCAAGTGGCAGAAAATAGCTAGTAGTGTAGTGATGCCAATCTTGTCAAACCCTGCTTATTGCATTGTTTCCATGTTTCAACATGAATTGTTTATGCAATTTTGTAATATAAATTTTAAACTCACTTTTAGTATTGGACATTATTATTAAGGGAAAGTATCAATAGAATTGTTGTACAATGTATATAACGGAGGTTTAGGAAGTATTAGAGATATAACTATTAGTATTATCTTTTTCCATCAGCTAAAACTTTTGGGATGAGTGGTATTATGATATGGTATTAGAACTCTAGAGATGATTATTCTAGATAGTATGAGAGATGTTCATTTTGTAATTTAATAGCTCATTGTACATATTGTACAAATAGTACATTGTCTCCCTAACGAGATCCTGTTATTATTAAATAAGATAAAGGAAAGAACAAATAATTAAGTGAAAACTTCACTNTTGGAGGTTTAGCCCTTAATCTCCATCATAAAGTATAAACAAGCATTACAGTTACCAAATACCAAGTACAACAATAAATCATCAAATGAATCAACGAAGAGCCCAAAATAATTGACATGAAAAGCAGCTTTTCTTTTGTCAAATCACTCTTTCAAT
The DNA here is from genome assembly GCF_000816755.2 of Arachis ipaensis. Taxonomy (NCBI): domain Eukaryota; kingdom Viridiplantae; phylum Streptophyta; class Magnoliopsida; order Fabales; family Fabaceae; genus Arachis; species Arachis ipaensis. The sequence goes on along the minus strand of NC_029794.2, from coordinate 3,034,048 downwards.
TTTGGTTGGACTTTTCATGTTGGAACACAAGTACCAATAACTCGTGCTAAAATGTACGGAAAGATAAAAGAACTTGGGCTCGAATGAAGTTTCAATTCTTGTTTAGGACATGATGAAGTTCCTTTTTTTTTCTTGGGCTTTCTCAGAAAATATACAAACACAGTCACTCGGACCAAAAACAATTTAAGAAACACAATGACACATCCACTTAAGCAAGTGTCTCCAGCAAGTGTCAAAAATTAAATTTCGTTTTGTGTGTAATAATTTACTAGTCAATAATAAACTCTTAAACAAAATTTTAATCTACGACAAATTAATTCTTAACCTATTACGTTAAGAAATAACATAAAAAAACCTCGAGTAAATACACTTAAAATAACCTCCACTTTTATTAACGACAAAAATACATCTAAAATATTGAAAAACACTACAAAAATATCTGCCCGCAAATCAAAATCTATTCTATTAACAGAGTTGCCTGAGCTATCAAACGGATTTTGTTACATCATTCTTCTGCTTCTCTTTCATTATCTCTCACTCCCTCCTAGGGATGTCAACGGGTAGGGCGGAGACGTGGGATGTCTTCTTGCTCTCCATCCCCGTCCCGTGATTTGCTCTCCATCTCTGTTTCCATTTTTCGCCGTAGGGGATATTGCTCTCCATCCCCATTCTCCACAGGGCTCCATTCTCCGCGAGGATCCATTCCCTATTTCTCTAATAGTTTTGACTAATTATTAATTTTTATAGGAATAGAGTTAAAAGTATCCATTTTATACAAAAATAGCAATATTCTATACAAAAAATCTAGACAACAAGATAGTGACTTCTTTCAAAATGACACAGTGAGAGACGCCACGGCGAGTCAGAGCACAGAACAGTGGATGAGGTTGAGGACGCGGCAGTAGAGAGGAGAATGGATACTGCGACAGAGTTGTGGAAAGGAATGCCACGAATATAGAGAACGACGTGATGAGGGAATGGAACAATAAGGGGTCACAATATAGTGAGACAGGAGAGTGGCAAGAGGGTGGCTGCAGAGAGGTTGGATGGAGTATAGACGACACTAAGGTTCTATGAATTGAAGAAGGGCTATGCAAATAAGGATTAAAAATTTTGGGTTTCTCTCTGTCTATATATATATATGGCATGTGAAATTATTAAAAAATATATATGCGAAATAAATTATTAAGGACAATTAAGTAAATTTATGAATTTTGGGGATTAGCGAGGACGGGGGCGAAGATCCCTGCTCGGGTCCCCGCACCTACCTCGAGAGAATTTTGCCTCCGTCCCCATCCCCACGGAGAAAATTTTCCATAGTCAGATCTCCATTCGGGGCAATCCCTGTAGGGATCTCCACGTCTCAGAGAGTTTTGCTATCCCTACTCCCTCCCTCCCCCAAACCTCCCAAAAAGAGCTTACGCCTTACCTTCTTCACTTTCACTCTGAATCTATGGCTGTTGCCTTTCGATCTTCTCTGTCTCGCGCTCTCACACCCCACTCCATGCTCCTTTTTTCTTCTCCCTTCTTCTCACTTTCATTTCTCTAATGCACAGAACTGTTGCTCATCAACCCATGCCACTTTCTCTTTGTCTTCAACGGCAGAACCTCGTTGTCGCTATTGCTGCTTGCTCACCGCCCATCCATTGTCGTCAGAAGCGGATCTCGCAGTTCCTTACCCTCTCACTCTCGCAGTAGATCTCTCGATCTTTCCTCTCAAGATTCGCCATCGACGTCGCTGCTTGCTCGCTGCCCCTCCATCGCTGTCAGAAACCTGTCTTGCACATAGTAAGCCAGCAGCGGACAGTCCCTCTCTCTCCAGCTCCTCTCTTTGTCATTCTTTCTCTTTGGATTCTGTTTTTATTAGATTATTTAAAAAATCATAATGTAAAATTGTGGAATTGCTGATTATAGATGATTATTATTGATTATGGCTAATTATTGCTGTGGTTGAAATGAAGAGAGTGAGGCGTAAGGTCTATTTTGGGAGGTTTGGAGGAGGGAGGGAGTCACTAAGATGTTGCTTTTTGTTGTTGTAGTTGCTTTGGGGAGTAAGGAAGGATGGGAGGAGCGGGCAGCATCACCGCAGGCACCATGGTTGAGGAGAAAGAGAAGCAGAACAACAAGGAGAGAGAAAGAGAGAGGCGGCGAGAGAGAAGAATCGAAGAACGAGAAGTGGATGAGCAAGATGACATTGACAAAGAGCAAGACCATTGTCGTACTTGAGGGAGAAAAACTGTGAAAGAAGAAGTGACATTGTATTTGAAGAGAGAAATAGTGAGGAAGATGTTGTTGTTGTAGGAGCTTCAGCTAAGAAGATGATATTGTTATCGTTATTGCAATTTTGGGGTGAATGAGATATGTTGTTGTTGCAGCTTGTAGCGGCTTCTGGGAGGTTTGGGAGAGGGAAGGAGTGACTGAGATACTGTTTATTGTTGTTGTAGTTGCTTTGGGGAGGAAAAAAGTGAGGGAGAATGAAATAAAAACAGAAGAAGGGGTGTAACGAAATTCGGTTGACAGCTCAATTAATTCTATCAACAGAATATATTTTTATTTATAGTTGGATATTTTTATAGCATTTTCTAATATTTTAAATGTATTTTTGTCATTAATAAAAGTGAAGTTTTTGTCAGCATATTAATAATTCAAGGATGAAATTAGTAATTTATCCAAAAAATTCTGACAAATAAAAGGGAATATACAATGAACATGGGAAAAAAAAAGAGTAGATTACTAACTAGCACAAATTGCTTCTAAATTTCGTCCAACCAACGAAAATGTATAAAACCAAACACACTTTAATTTGTGTGGAGTGTGGACCATTATTGTGTTTCCCTTCTCACCTCATGAGTATAGGTTGTACCTAGTAGTTGTAGGAATCATCATAATTTCTAAGGAAACGTTTGCATCGATTTAGTCTTCTGAATCGATACTTGCTTCCCAGAATTGCATTGTATGGGTATATCTCTAATAAACTCATAGATGACTTGATGGCTATGATTGATATCTGACATCATAATAAGCTTATTTAATTTGCACCAAACTCCAAAAAGGTCTATCATTTTCTTTTGGGTCATAGATACTGATATCTTTGTTCATAAGAAGAGGGATGACTAGTGTACAATACATGATTAAAATCCTATGTAAGGTAATATTTTGGAGGATGAGCACGGGTCGGTTTGGTTCGAATTTATGATAAAATTAGAATCGAACCGATCAAAATGTAATTGGTTTAGTTTGGTTTGGATTTGTATTTTTTTTTATATGTATTTGAATTAAATCAAACCGATTAAAAACAGATTGGTTCGGTTTGGATAATTGGGTACCCGATGACTTTGAAATTCATAAAAAAAAAAAACTAAATTTTTATCTTAAAAATTCAATAAATACAATAAACATATAACATTAATAGAAATAATCCAAACATGTTAAACACCAAATACATTAAAAACTAAATTCATTAAAATTCAAACATATTAATAGTGAATAATCATTGTCTAATGAAAAAGTCATATATATATTTTTTATTTTTTTATTTAATTAATATATTATCGGATTCACGGGTTGGTTCAAGTTCCACACCCCTAGAACCGATACCCGAACCAATCACTAACAAAAGTCATTAGTTTGGTTCGGATTGGACCCGATTACCCGTTGGTTCCAGAACCAATTTAATTGATTCGATTTGGATTCGGACGGATAATCAAGTATCCACTACCCGTGCTCACCCTAACATTTTGTTCATATGATGCTCATCATGCTGAGAGTTATATATATTAAGTTTATTGAGTACTATTACATATTAATTATACTCTTTTAATTAAGTATAGTAAACCTTCTCAAGCTCCACCGCCGCAAAGGTGCAAGTTATGGTGCTAATAATAATGATCAAAATCCTATGTAAGCCAGTTCAGCCTGCTTTTCTCAACATTAGAGTCTACTGTATCACTTAAAAAGATTTAATTATTTTAAAAGAGATTACTAGATTTCACATATCGGGAAGTTAACTAAATGTTTACCCGGAACCATACACTAG
>NC_029794.2:3024465-3029938 GCF_000816755.2 Arachis ipaensis | reverse complement strand
CCACTTAAATTACTCGGCTTCCTATAAAAAAAATGTTAATGAGTCATCATCTAGCTACTAGAGTCAGCTACATGCATTGGGGGGGTATGTTTTTTCATAGTGTTAGCATTTAGCAGTCAAAGACAACATATATTATTCTATGCTAGACCAAGCTATAAGCCTTATTACAATATGATCACATGTTCCACCACTAATAATCTAAAAGATAATTCATTATAGTCACACATGCAATGGATGGTGTCTAATTAGATCAGTCACTTTCCAATAAGAACAGTTAATTTATTAGTTTTAAAAGATGTGCTATATATCTTTCCTCATTTTCCTCTATATAACTTATAATATATAATCGAATTATGTATAGAGAAATTCTTGGGTATACAATCTTTAATATTTTTTGTCCTTATTTCACTAACATAAATATTAAATTATTTTTAATTAAATAAATTTTATATATTAATATGTGCAAACTCTAAAAAATATGAATATAAATTGTATTAATTTATGTGTGTAAATTTTAGTAAATATTAGTAAAAATTATATATTTTTTGTGTACAAAATTTCTATAAATATAAATATAAATTATTACTGGCTAAATACTGACAAAAAATAATAATATTTATGTAGTATTATTTTTATTTTAATTTAATCTAGTGCTTGATTTGAAAGTTGGAATAGAAATCTGATTGATTCGATTTTTTTAGTTGATATATGTAATAAAATTTTTTCAATTAAACCAACAGAGGAGGAGGATGAAGTTAATTGGTGCTGGACAAAATCTGGTATATATGAAGTTGGGTCAGGATACAAAATTGCTTATAGATTCTTTCATTCTCCTACTTCATTGAAGCCCCAGAACATACACAACAGAGTCTGGAATAGCATTTGAGAGTTGAAATTACCACATAAAACTAAGATTTTTCTATGAAAAAATCTTCATGAAAAGCTTTCGGTGTTGCAACAAGTTCACAGCCGGTTCGTATCCACTACTGCCACTTGTCCAAGATGCATGTTGAAGGCTGAATCAATTTCTAATGCTTTGTTCCAATGCCTCTATCTTCAATAATATGGAGTCTAAGTTTAATAACCCCTGACCTATGGATGAGAGAAGAAGAGACCTTTTTCAATTGGTGGCAACGAGTCTTATCCTAGGCAGTGGCTCAATTCGACGGTAGACAAAAGACCCTTCTCATAGCGGCGCTGTGTTGGAGCACTTGGAAAGCGAGGAATCGGTGTGTTTTTGAGAAGGTAATAAGCCCGGCACCAAAGATAGTGAAAGAAGTCAGCAATTTAGTGCGTGAACTCGTGAGCTATACCTGATAGATGCTGCTAATTTTCTTTATTCTTACTTTACTCTTCTTTAAGCTCTTAGTCTTTCAGTTACAGTTGGGTGATAAATAAAAATACCCAATTGTACTTCTTTATGAAAACACTTTTATTTTATATTAATAAAATAACATTTATTTTTGACAAAAAAAAATCTAGTGGTTGATTTGGTCAAATTCCCTAAAGTAACTTTAAAAGCATTGTTTAAATAAACGATTTGCTTATATGGCCAAATCATAAAAGAAAAAGTAAAAGGCAGTAGTGGTCAAGTAGTAGTTAAGATTTGTTGTGATAATGAGTAATGATATCTTCTTCCTTCTTCCGTTGAGAACTTAATTAAAAAACTTGTACGCTTTCATGAACTAAAACCATAGTTATCAGAATCGAACCGGTGATCAAATCGGTCAGGTTACTGGGTTATTGGGTCATTAGTTTAATCTAAAAATAATTTTTTCTAGTAGTTACTGTATTAATTGATTGTTATTTTGATATGTATGAATAAGAATTCATATATATACAGGTTCATCCATCATTCATTCATTTTAATAGTTTACATCATATTATTGAGTATATATATCACTGAAAAGCCTCATATAAAGCAATCTGTTTGTGATTTACAACACATATATGTAATTATAGAAATTAATACATTACAACACATATATGCAATCGGTCTCTATTTTTTAACTTGCTCTCAAGGAAAATTAATCAATTCCCTCCAGGCCCTTGAGGTAGATCCATTAATTAGCTTATATTGATTCTTCACCACTTCAGCTTTGCTGGGAAATACTATAAAAACATTCAAAAAGAAAAGTAAGAACGTCACATTAAGAAACAAGAAAAGGAATTCAAATAAAACAAAATGAGCAATAATCTATTTGAAATTTGTGCCCCCACCTTGTCAATAAGTGATTGATAGTATGGCTTTACTTTTTCAACGTCCACCAAAACTTTGCTTTTGCTATAGAGATCATATTTACTACATAATACATAAAATTACGGGTGATGTTATTGATTAGTAATAATACCAAATGCTGTAAGTAAATTATTTGATATATATATATATATATATATATATATATATATATATATATATATAATTTGTATAAATTTTAATGAAAATCACTACAGCTTGGTGGTCATGCATAGGTGAATGTTCAACTCAATGGTGAATGTTCTAGCTAGTGAAGTAGAGATAGATATATCCCTCACAAGAAAACTGCTTTCAACCACCACCTTCTCAATTACAACTTCAACCTTATTCCCATTTTATGGCACCACCATTTTCATCTATATATATACCATACCAATATTAATGAATAGAGGCAGACCCCAGTGTTATTCGCTTTCTTGCATCACGTGTTGTACTCATACTCACCACTCTCCACGTACACACATTAATATTATTTCCCCTATCCTATATAATAATAATAATTAATAAGAGAAACAAACTCTTTAAAGTTTGGACCTATATATTTGGACTATATTATTCAAACTCAATATATAGTTATATATACAACAATCACTTGAGGATGGTCCTAAGTTTCAATGCATAGGTCGGATTTTAATTTGGCCATGTTGGTTAATAAATACAACTTTATTAGACTGTTCGGCATTATTGTTACATTGGAATAATTAAATTGGGTCTCTAGAGTTTAGCTGTGGAACAAAAAAAATAAAAAAAGTCTCATCAATAAGATTCAAGTATAGTTGTGTATACTATAAATAATTAACAAGGAGGCTCTTCTATTAACTAGTTTAATTTGTCATTTGGTATGTAGATAAATTTACTTAAGCTCTAATTTAATATTGATCAATATGATTAGATGAAGTCTTTTGTTTTTTAAGTGATTCTCAAGTTTTAATCTTAAAAGGTGAAAACTCTAGGTGCAGTCGACTTCACGTGAAGTTGATAGCCAAGAGCCGTTAGATAAAAATTTAGTCAAATTATTTAACTGCTCTCGGTTATCAACTTCACGTGAACTCAACTGGACTTGAGTTTCTACAATTATAAAATTAATCAAAAGACGCACGGTATCACCACCAAACCCTAAACGAAATCACTACTATATAGCAGGTGGTTTCAACGAGTACAAGTTGGTTCAATTTTTAAAAGCATTTATTATCACTACAGCTATTTTTATTATTTTCGATTCATTGTGTGTGGTCCATTCATTTTGTGTTTATAGAAGTGGAAAATAAAAAAAAAATAAAAAACTATGATTTGTCTTATCTCATGTTATTATATTTTATACTTGAGAGATTTTATGACTTGCACCACCACACTTTGAATTGGACCACCGTCATAATAAAAGATCTAATAAGAATAACAATACATCATCATATCACTCTCTCCTTTTCTTTTTGTAGAAGACTTATGAAAATAAAATAAAAGCGGATGCATGGCATACTTGAGGACAATCTTCTAGAATCTAGACCACTTGAAGCATCATATCATATATCATATATATTGTCTTAAAACATGACACTTGAACATTGTGTGTTGAATTGGCAACATAGTTCACGCAGAGTGTTGGATATTAATTTAAAGTCATGTGAGTAATAACATGGTCCATGCACCATATATATGAATAATGACATTAAGGATTCTATTATGGTGAGTATATATATAGAGCTGGTAAAACTCCATCCCAATAATTACACTATTAGGTATGTAGCGTTTGGTGGATAGACAAAGACAAAAAGACTGAGACTGAAAAACAGAAACTAATAAGAGACAAAGATTGAAATAAATTTCAGTATTCTGTTTGTTGTAAAGTGGGAGACAGAAATTGAAACAAGAATGAAATTCTAATTTAATTTGTACAAAATGTAAAATTGGAATTAATTAATTGAAATGGAGGTATTTTAGGTATAAAATGTTATTAAAATTTCAGTCTTCATCTCTAAAAGTTTTAGTCCCTGTATTCCCACTTTTTAGAGGTACTGAAATACTAAAATTTTGGGGATAGAAACAAAAATTTTAGTACCAATTTCTGAACCAACAAACATAATATTGAGTTTCAGTCTCCCAATCTCTGTCTCAATACCTCAAAACAAACGTTACCTTAGGTAGCGTTTGGTGGAGAGCCAGAGACGGAAAGACTGAGACTGAGAGACAGAAACTAAGAGACAGAGATTGAAATAAATCTCAGTATTCTGTTTGATGCAAAATGGGAGACAGGAATTGAAATAAGAATGAAACTCTAATTTAATTTGCACAAAGGGTAAAATTTGAATTAATTAATTGAAATGAAAGTATTTTAGGTAAAAAATGTTATTAAAGTTTCAGTCTCCATGTCTAAAAATTTCAGTCCCCTATATCCTTACTTTTTGGAGGTACTGAAATACTAAAATTTTAGAGACAGAGACAGAAATTTTAGTACTAATCTCTAACTAACAAACACGATACTAAATCTCAGTCTCTCAGTCTCTGTCTCAGTATTTCAAAACAAACGCTACGTTAGTGTATACTATTGAAACCAAAGATGCATGCATGTATGCTGTGAATAAGTGAATAGAGAAAGTGTATGGAACGAAATATTTTAGTTTGTTAATATTAATTAATTTTAAAATTTAAAGTTTATAATTTAAAATTTAAAATTTAAAATAATTTAAAAAAAATTGATTAGTATTGGTTAAAAAAACTAATGTACTAGCGTGACTTAAAAGAATAATATGAGAAAATTAAATATGTATGTGGTGTATTGTATGAAATGACTAGACTTGTTTATTATGTAATGGCGATTGCCGAATATAAGGCTATCTTATCTTCTCCGTATATGGAGTAATGGTTGGTTTGTTAGCATGCATGAAGACATTCAGAATCATTCATTGCTGCTTTCCAAAACGTTGATCAAATGACAAGTGATGGATGATGATGATGGCGACGTTATTAGTTGATATATCCGCTAACGTTTTTACATGAGATACTCTTTTTTATATTCCTTAGTTTTCCTTGTTACATCTATTTTCCTCCTTTTATCAATGCAACTAATAATTTATTATCTCAAGCACTACTAATTTGGGACATTTTTTTTAATATATCGGTATTTGGACCACAAATGAAAGTTCGCGCTTTAATGGTTTTGTATAATGATTAATGAATCGATTTTATTTTACTAGACATAATAATTTTTGTGAATAATGG
>NC_029794.2:3011397-3023812 GCF_000816755.2 Arachis ipaensis | reverse complement strand
ACTATTCTATCTTCATTTATATTAATCGCAGATTAAACTTGCCAACAAACTATAAATATAGTCTTCATATACTCATCTAGAAATTGTAAGTTTGAGTTTTTTTATTTTAAAAAATTTGGTTCATTTTGACTTTATTCAGCACGTGTTAATTGATTTAGATTCCAGTTTATAGATATATTTGGATCGGACTATTGCTAATAGATCAATTATTATTATTATTATTATTAAACCCTAAACCCTAGAGTTTAGAGTTTAGGATTTAGAATATCATATTAATTTAAAATTAATAATATTTATTTTTTAACTTCTTAAATAAGTATAAAAAAATGATGTGATTTGAGATATAATTTATTGGCCAAATTATACTTAAACTTGCAACATAATAATCTACAGGAATCCATAGCTGATTTACAGAGATTGATTCTTTCCAGTGATGGACCTGGTCAAATTCTAGTACGACCCATGACGTAATAATGCACAGGAGAGTAGGATATATGATGTCATCATCATTTATGCCCGACATCCTCCGATCCGTTGAAAATTTCCTGTAACCTCTGTCATCGATCCCCCTATTCGTCAGTTATGCAACAATTTCAGAGATTATGACGAAGATCAATATGATCATCATGAGTGTTAGTTATTCAATCATCCAAAGTTTGTAGGTTTAATTTCCTTATGTGTTGGAAAATAATTGTTAGTGTGAGCAACTATGCCGTTGTACATATTATATACATTTATCAATTATGGTGAAAACTTATGAGTTTTTGTTACTCCAAGTAATATTTTATATTATATGCGTCTTAATGGGACAAGATGTCATGTGCTGGGAAAGTATCCAATGCAATACATATGTAACATTATAACGGTACAAGGAGATACTCCAATTTCTTATACATATAATCAAATAAAAAATAGAAAAATTTTCAAGTATGCCGTCATACCGGTGTTTTAGTGATTTTTAACCGTTGATTTTAATTATAATAAATATATATAATATATATAATTAAGATCAACGATTAAAAATTACTGATACACCGGTATAACGGTACACTTAAAAATCTTCCTAAAAAATAATCCATGCACTTACCACTTACCATGAAAGAGCTAGCTAGTAAGAACTAACTCAAATTAAAGTGCCATTAATGCATACTTGCTTTTGCTTCCATGAGCATCCACCGCTGTAAATTCTTGCATGAAAATTGAACAAGTACCAAAACCACTAGATCAATAATGAGTGTACGGGTTTCTGCACATACATTTTTTTAGTAGCCAGTTATTGGAGCTAGTAATAACAACTGGTTGCATTGAAAATGAATCAATACTAATATTTTTTTAGTACACGGTTATAATTTATACTCTACATACTACACATACATTATATATGAAGTATACTTTATGGTGAAAACTATAGGCAATTTCACGTAAAATTGATAATTGATGAGAGCCGTTAAATGATTTGATTGTCTTGACTAAATTTTCATTTAACGATTTTTGGTTATCAATTTTACGAAAAATCGACTGCATCTAAATTTTTACCATATTTTAGTTCTTGTTTATATTTTTTTATTTGTTTATATGAATCTCATCTTAAAAGACTTTCTGTTAAACTGCAGATATAATTATTATAAAGTGCATGAGAAATAAGAAAGTGTTTAACTCTAAAGCAACAAGCAACCAAGAATTTCAACGGGACGGGTTCATTGGCCCCTTCCAAATTTCAGCATCCACAAACTTCCAAAAATAATTTAATTTTGTTCCTATCCTACGCCAACAATAATCAGTAAAAAAGATGCGTACGTACAAAATGCTGGCCTAATATATACTTACCAATAACCCTAAATCCTAAAAAGACGCCATTTCAAATTTTAGGAGGTTCCTTTTCTATAACAATTTAGTACAACTTTGAATTTATAAGAATGGATCTTCTTAAGACTCAAATTAAGTAATTAAAATAATTGGCAATCACACAATTTAAGAACTAAACCTTATTTCACCCCAAAAAAATGGTGCTTTTCTAATTATTCATAATAAATATTTTTAAAATTTATTTTAGTGGAGAAACTCACCAGTAAAATTTAATTTGACAAATTTAATTAAATTATCTTCTAACCAGTTTTAAATATCAATTTTATATGAAGTTAATTGTACTCCACCTATGTTTTCACTTAAATAGCATAAATTTAGATTAACTTTTAAAATATTGACTTATTTTTTAGGTGAAAACTCAGGTGCAGTCGACTTCATCTAACGACTCTGATAAAACATCTTGTTATTATTTAGGTGAAAACTCAGGTGCAGTCGACTTCATCTCACGTGAAGTTAATATTTGAGAGCTGTTAGATGATTTGACTGATTTGACTAAATTTTCATCTAACGATATCAACTTTACTTAAAATTCACCTGAATTTTTACCTATTTTTTAATATTATGTAATTGAAGGAAAAAAAAATATAAAATGAAAATTGAAATTGCATGCTTAGCAGCAAATGGACACACCGCTTTATTTGCAGAGAGTGTCCTGTGTTCACTGTCCTCTCTCTGTCCACAACGGATCCATACCTCCCTCTCAAGTTTCAACCCTCACCACTCACCACCCCTTTCTCTCTCTCTCTCTCTACACTGCTGAGTGAGTGTTTGAGTGAGATATGGGTTGGACTATCGTTTTCTTTCCCTCGTGAAGTGCATGTGAACCTTGCTGAGAGATCTGGACACCTTAATAATCCAAAAGGTCTTCTTTCTCTCTCATTCAGGTGATTCAACTCTTCTTCCTCCCTTCTACTTCCACCTTTAGCTTTTATTTTTCTCTCTCTCTCTTTCCTTTTTTTGCTTCCCACTGTTGGAAATGTTACATCATTTTCTTTATGCTCCTGCTGCTTAGTTAATTCTCGCCTCTCATTTCTTCAAACACTGGCCTGATTGGTGCTTTCTGTGTTTTATGCACTTCTTTTGAGCTTTTCGGATAACGGGGTCTTAGATTCTTCTCTTTTGCATGCTTGTTTGACCCCAAAATTGTTCCTTGTTAGGTGTTTGAAATTTGAACTTCCAAGCTGGCTTCTTTGCTGCACCAGCACAAAGTTCACTCTTTTAGCTTTTTCTACCTTCGTTTAGCTCAATGGGGTTAGAGGAATACTTGGTTTTGTTTATGGAGTGTGCCGTGTAGCAACAGGGAAGTTCTGTTGAGTATTGATTAATAATTCCTCCACTTGAAGTGTGTTTCTTGTGTCTTTGTGGAGTTAAGTTTGCTTAATGGGATAATTGGCTGCAAGACCTGGTGTTTCTCCCCCTTTTGGTGAGTTCAATTCTAACCTCATTTTTGGATTTTTGCAAGTAATTAAGGGGTGTTCACGAATGTGCATTTATGTTTCCCTATTGTTTTTGCTGAAATATTTGTGAAAAATTGGCTCATGTACAGGTGAAAATGCGAGATTTTTTATCTTATGTCTTTGATTTAGAAGAGATATTGGTGTCAGAAAGGTTGGTGTTCTGATAATGACTAGGGCTGTCCGCAATAGGGTACTCAAGGATGCGAATGGTGATGTCAGTGATCATCTACGCAATCACATACATTTAACAAATTGCATTCACTTGAAGAACCACATGCACAAGAACAGCCCTATCCTGGCTGATAGGTCCCTCATGAGGGACCTTGTTGTGCTTCAGAGGTCACGTTCACTCAGGGACCCTTCGGCCAGCCCTCAATCATGGAACTCACCTTCTGTGGTTGATATGCTTTTCAAAAAGGTTGAAAATGATGTCATGCTCCATGGAGGAAGAAGGTCTGTGGGCGGGGAGCGCAGGAAGGAAGGGAGGAGGTTGTCCGGAACCTCGCCACCCTTGGTGAGCATAGGTACATCAAGAGTTGCTCCAGGTGATGCTAGTAGAGGCAATGATGGGGTGCCAGCAACTAGTGAGCGTAGTAGCAAGAGTGGAATTGGGGATGGGAAGAGAGTTGGGAGAGAAGAATCTGGTAGAAAGAGTGATAGGCCTGATTATGTGGATGTTAGTCAAGAACAGCATCTAAGTCAAGCTGCCAAAACTTTGTCTGAAGATGTTGCTTCAAGGCACTCTGAATCTAAAGGGAGAAAGAAACATAAAGGGAAAAATGTTCGAGATGTTCAAGTTAAGACCCTTTCTGAACAGCTTAATGATATTCCGTTGGATAGTGATGATTTAGCATCATCAAACATCCATTTTCGTGGAAGGTTTCCTAGACAAGAGAAAATCATTGAGGAGGCAGAAGCCAGTGTGCGTGGTCATGGAAGTCGGGTAAAGAGGCGTAAATTTCGAAGTGCAAGAAGAGCTCGGGTGGCTACAGCATCAAGAGATACTGGTGCTGAGAATGAATTGTCTGTGGCCTCCAACTCATTAGCTCATGGTTCAGCCCACCAGAGATATCACTCAGAGGAGGCTGATGAGTTCCTAGATGGAAATGTTACCAGGGCTCCAAAAAATGGTTGTGGTATTCCATGGAATTGGTCCAGGATTCATCATAGAGGTAAAACATTCCTTGACATGGCAGGGAGAAGTTTTACTTGTGGTTTATCTGACTCAAGGTTAAGGAAAGGGTTAAATGGCAATGGAAGAAATATTTCTGAAATGCCTGTGGCATCTGAGCACTCAGGATCATCTACTAAATCTGATGCAGAGGCAATGCCTTTATTACTTGATGCATCTGGGAGCACTGAAAATGCTTGTTGGTCCCATGACTATTCCGGGGAACTTGGTCTTTTTGGTGATAACTTGTTCAACCGTGATATTGATTCTGACCTTGCTTCTGAAGCTAGATCTGGTGACCAACATAAGTTGAGAGGGAGTCGTCATGGTAGACATCAAAGCTTAACACAAAAGTATATGCCGCGAACCTTCAGAGATATGGTTGGACAGAGTTTAGTGTCACAAGCTCTTTCGAATGCTGTAATGAGGAGAAAAGTTGGATTGTTGTATGTGTTTTATGGTCCCCATGGCACCGGAAAAACTTCCTGTGCCCGCATATTTGCCAGAGCATTGAATTGTAACTCTTCGGAACACCCGAAACCTTGTGGCTTTTGCAATTATTGCATGGCACATGATATGGGCAAGAGTAGAAATATAAGGGAAGTTGGCCCAGTCAGTAATTTTGACTTTGAGAGCATCATGGATCTTCTTGACCATATGATTGTATCCCAGCTCCCATCACAGTACAGAGTGTTCATTTTTGATGACTGTGATACTTTATCAGTGGATTGTTGGAATGCCATATCAAAGGTCATTGATCGAGCACCTAGACGTGTGGTTTTTATCCTTGTCAGTTCTAGTCTTGATGTCCTGCCTCATATAATAATATCCAGGTGTCAAAAATTCTTTTTTCCAAAGCTGAAGGATGGAGATATTATATATACATTGCAGTTGATTGCAACCAAGGAAGGTCTAGATATTGATAAGGATGCCTTGAAACTCATCGCATCAAGATCTGATGGATCGTTGAGAGATGCTGAGATGACCCTTGAACAACTTAGTTTGCTTGGGCAGAGAATATCTGTTCCTCTTGTTCAGGAACTGGTAAGTTGTTTTCTGTTAGCACAATTCTGTTTTTCATTGATCATTATATTCTGCTATCAACTGGCATTAATATTTTTTGTTGCTATGGATAACTTGCTTTGGACTTAAATTCTTTCTTCAGGTAGGGCTTATCTCTGATGAGAAATTGATTGATCTACTTGATTTGGCATTATCTGCTGACACAGTCAATACTGTGAAGAATTTGAGGGTGATCATGGAAACTGGTGTTGAGCCATTAGCTTTAATGTCACAGCTCGCCACAGTAATAACTGATATACTTGCTGGGACATATGACTTCACAAAAGAAAGGCGAAGAAGAAAGTTCTTCCGGAGACAGCCGTGTGAGTAAAAGTTATAGATTTTATCAAAGTCATAAATTCATTGCAAGCTGAGATGATACTGATAATCTTAGACTTAGTTCTTATATCTGAAACAAATGCAAAAATTTAATGCTGAACAATTCCAAAACTGGCTATCCTTGAAAAAATGTTTTTCTTTTTGGTTTTATACACTTGTCGGTGTGGAGACAGAAGAAGGGAGACTGGGAGAGCCTTAATCTGTTTTCATGTTGAAAGATATTTATTTCATTACTATCCTTTTACAAACTGATGATGTTGATTTATGTATCAGTGTCTAAAGAAGACATGGAAAAGCTTCGCCAAGCACTAAAAACATTATCTGAGGCTGAAAAGCAGTTGAGGATGTCCAATGATAAGCTTACGTGGTTGACAGCTGCATTGCTTCAACTTGCTCCTGACCAACAATATGTGATGCCTACTTCATCTGATAATAGCTTCAACCATAGTCCCCTAGATCTAAACAATTCTGGTGTGAGAGAAGCAACCAGAATAAATGGAAACCCTGTTGAAATTTCCAGCAAAGCAAGGCAATTATCAGTAGATTCTAGATTAGAAAACTTCCATGCGGGACACTCAGCTAATGGTATGACAAAGGATCCTAGTACAGAGAAAAGAAGACTCAGTGTGTCTGCTTCTGCCACTCAACAAACTTATTCCCATATGGCCAACAAGAGTAGAATGAATGAAAGGCAGATATTGAGTAAAAACCATAAAGGTATTGAAGAGATGTGGTTAGAGGTTCTTGAGAGGATTCAAGTTACTGGACTGAGAGAATTTTTGTATAAAGAAGGCAAGCTGATCTCTGTCAGTTTTGGAGCAGGTAAACATCAATTCCTCGCTGTTCATTTTTGCATGTTGCTTTGTGAAGAATTAGGGTAAACTGGTTTATGTATTTGATTACACTTAATGTTAGTCAACTGAAGGGCCTTGTAGCAAAATGCATTGAAAACTTGCTTTTGGGTTCGTCATAAAGTTAACAGTGATTTTTAATCCAGTTATGCAGCTTTTTATTTGCTTTCATAAGTAGCTTTCTTTTTGGTTTAATGTGTTGATATTGCTGTTATTATTATGGTAGGTTGCTTATGTGTCTCCCTCCTGTTTTTGTTGTTTGTATTGACAATTAGTTACCATTTATCTAATGTTAGTGGATGCAATATTGTGCAGCTCCAACTGTGCAGCTAATGTTTAGTTCTCAAATGACCAAATCCACGGCTGAGAAGTTCACAGGTCACATTTTACAAGCATTTGAATCTGTCCTTGGAACATCTGTAACGATAGAAATTAGATGCGAGTCAACTAGAGATGCAGGCTCAGCTGTTCAACTTCCTCTTACATTGCCTGCTACTGATGATAGTTCGTCACAAATTAGAGAATTAAGTGGTGTCAGTGTCGCTCGAGCTCATCCAAGGGGTGAAATCATAGAAGAAGCAGCTTCTCCAGCAGAGCACAAGAATGATGCACAGCAAGTTGATGCTCATGCAACATCTTACAGAAGTGTAGAAGGTTCAAGTATAGGGCAAGCATCAGCTTCCCAAAGAAATCCAATAGTTAAGTCTCACTTGGACCGCAGAAAGCTTAGGGAACAAGGTCAAAGTAAAAGTATTGTAAAAACTAAGGTATCTCTTGCTCATGTAATCCAGCAGGCGGAAAGCCAGCGAAGTGGGTGGTCGAAACGCAAAGCAGTTTCCATTGCTGAAAAGCTTGAACTAGAGAATCTGTATGTTGCTTCTTTATCCATTTTCTTTCTATGTGTAAACTTTGTAATTCAAGGATGGTAGCTTGCTTAGAATCTCCATTAGCCTGGGTACTAGTAGTGTTTTTCTGTTTCAGTAAACTAGTAGTGTCTCTTTTGTAACTGCCTACTGATTCTAAAATTCTTACTCTGCAGGAAACTGGAACCAAGATCAAGGAGCTTACTTTGCTGGAAAGCATCAAGAGCAACCCGTCAGAAGGTAATCATATTTTGCATGATCTAATTTAATGTTAGAATTCATACATGAACCTTTTTTCTTTGAAGTAAATAAGAATAATAATATTTTATCCACCATCAAGAATATATTCAAACTTTTCAGGCAAGACTGTTAACTAGAAATACAGCAGTGTTGATGCATATGTTTGTAGTTTTTATGCTTCAGCTTCATATGTGGTGATTTTTGTTGGTGAAAGTGCATATTTTTAGATTTTGTTTTGCATTTGCTTTGATTACTATACACATTATTGATTTATTTGATTGCATTGGCAGCTGTCCCGCTTGAAAATTCGAACCCGAAAACCAAGAGCATTGCTGAAGTTAGTCTCATGTGGGAGATGTCTCTCTTCAAAATCTCCAAGATAGTTTTGGGAATCTCTGAGAAGATCCATCCCACTGCCATTGTAATTTGTATTTGCCTGTATTTAGGCCGGTTTTTTTTTTCCTCCTGATGTTATAGGGTCCAATTTCATAAGGCCAATCCTTATTTTCATTTAATCTAATAAAAAGCATGTAGTTATATATCTAATGAAGAAAAATTAGGAATGTAGTTGATGTAGTTATTCCATTTTAGCGATAAGATGTTGTATATTTTTCCTTCCAGGCATAAATTTGATGAGAAATTTAAATTTAGATTCAATTCAAAATTTTATTAACTACTGTGGCAGTATCTTTTGTTGGAGCTCTATTAACTGGTCTCAATTATTGCCTTGGTTGTTCTGTTGAACAGAAAATGTAAGCAAGAACTTGTCTTATTTCAAGACAAATCTGTGAGTTCAGTCTTGTGTCTTGAACCCATTTTTGTTAATTTGGTTTTGTATCATATTGAATAATGATAGAGGACTATAAAAGCGTGCATATAAACAGGGTTTTGAAATAGTGAATGGTAAACAATACATTTCAAGATCTGATGCATGTATATAAGGAAGCATATACTTTTCTGATTCTATTTAGAGGGAAACAACATAGTCCATATATATTGTTCATGTGTAGTTGTGTACTTAAACTCGCTAATGAACAAATGATTCCTAAAGAGAAAAAAAATTTAAACCATCATAAGATGAAACATTGAAAGTAGAGAGGAACCAATGACTAATGAGTGTAATTCATATAAAGATATCAATCAATACCAAGATTATTTATGTACTAAAATTATGCTAAACGGTGATGATAGAATAACTTTTTTTGTGTACTTTTTTTAAAGGAATGAATCTTAAATGAGTACAGAAAAATGACTATTCAAATTTTCTGTATGTAAACAAGAGAAAATTATCATATAATATGACAAACATTTTAGCACAAACAGTTACAATAAGCTTATTATATCTCTCTCAAGTGAATTGATCTAACATCTTTCTACCCAATAGAAAAAGGAGATGCTGCCTTATCTGTAAAACTGGCATCTTTTTTAGTATCATCTCACAACTAATTGGGGTTCATTCACTAATCCATTCCCTGCATTTCCAAGCAAAACTGTCATGACAGATAAGATACATAGCCTCACTCCCCTTTATAATAGAAGTCATTTTCATAACTAAAACCTTTTACCTAACCCATCATTTCCCTGTCCAATATACCATCTATAAAAGCCACTTCCTCCCCTTCAATTCCTCACAGCAAACACTCATTGCAATAACAATTAGCCTAATCATTTGCATATTGCATCTACCCCAAAAGCAGCAAAACAATCTACAAAACTTTCAAGCTTCAATTACCAATAAGAAAATGAAGCAAAGTATCATCTTTTCACTTCTTTTAGTACTACTTTCTCCCATATTTTCCACCATCACTTTAGCACAATCACCTGCTGCAGCTCCTAAACCCCCAACAAAACCAAAACCTGCACCAGCAGCACCAGCTGCAGCGCCAGTGAAGCCATTAGTCCCATCACTTCCACAGTCACCTACATCCGATACTTCTTCGGGCGAAGACATCGTCAAGATCCTAAGGAAAGCGAAGAACTTCAACACAATGATCCGTTTATTCAAGACCACCCAAATCATCAACCAAGTCAATGCACAACTGGTGACATCAAAGACCGGAGGCTTAACCATCTTCGCACCGGACGATGGTGCCTTCTCTAATCTCAAAGCAGGGTTCTTCAACTCCCTAAGCGATCGCCAACAAAAGGCATTGATACAATTCCATGTTCTTCCAGTTTATGTATCAAGCTCCAATTTTGATTCTCTTAGCAACCCTGTTTTGACTCTGGCCAGTGATAGCCCCAATGGTTACCAACTTAATGTGACTGCATATGGTAACAGTGTGAATATCTCAACTGGGGTAGTGAATGCAACACTCACAGGGATTGTTTACTCTGATAAGGTGCTTGCTATTTACCATGTTGATAAGGTGCTTATTCCCTTGGATTTCTCTAAGCCTAAGCCTATAGCTCCGGCACCGGCTTTGGCCATATCGCCGAAAGCTGATAAGGATAACTCCACTGCAGAAGATACTGATCAGGGAGATTCAACAAAGGAGAATTCTGGGGCATTGAAGTTGCTTGGTGTGCAAGGAACAATGTTGGTGTCAATTGGTGTTGCTTTTGCTGCAGCACTAACGATTTTCAGTTGATGAAGGATTGAAGTGAAGTTATTAGAACAAGAACTGTGCATGATTTTTGTGAATTCTCTATGTTGTTTGTTTCTTTTTCTCTTTTGGTGGCTTTGTCTGCATGCATTGGGGTAGGAAGAGTGCTTGAAAGCTGTATGTGAATCCCTTTGGCTTCTTTCCTTCTTTTGTCTTCAAATATAATTTGAAAAGAAAAAATGATTGTTTTGTTGTAAAAGGTTTTGAATTATGCATTCAATCGTTTAATCTTATTATTGAAATCAATCTTGCTCTTGCGGTAATGAAGTATAAAAACCTGCTACTAAGGTACCAAAAAGATAAGGAGACTCGAATTCGTGACCTCTTAAGTAAGTATGGAAAAATGATGCCATTTGAATTATAACTCATTGACAATTTTTAATGTATATATAACATTTTTTATTTCTTCCTATAAGATTTTCGTTAGTATAATTTGATCTATCTGAATAACTTTTACAAACTGGTCCATCTTATTTTCACAATGAGTTTGCGTAAATTCTCAAGTGTTTTTGCATAAAATGAAGCAAAATTGCTTTCTTTTTTAGGTGTGAATTGAAAGGATATCTTTATTGAAATAGCTACTTCCTTATATCCAATTGATGATACCTAAAAATAAGAACATCAATCACTCCTTTCATGTCGCTGCCAAAAAAAAATCACTCCTTGTAACGTTAGCAACAATGATTGGAGAAAAAACAAATGATTTTACAGAGTACATTAATGTAATTTTGTTCCATGTATATACATATTGATACATCCTTCTTAGCGTTCTAGTTATTATATCGATAACGCTAGAAATATAATAACTAAAGTAATTATTTTATTGTTGAGAATAAGTAGTATGACCACAATCCAATCAATCACGTGTCAAATAATTTGTTATTATTATTATATTAAAATGTTAATATAATAACGTCCTTGATTAAATTTAGAGATTTATCATTGTGATAGTGATCACAATATTGAGAGATAAATCTTTTATAATTTAATATAAATTGTTCTTGGGATATTCTCAAGATGAACATGGTAATAGAGTTTCCTTTGACCTGCGACTGTCATAGTAATTAACAATGTATTTATTATACTTTGATTCCGGACACCTAATACCATAGGGTGCTAGTTGAATGGATATTGGGTATGATTTAAATACTTGTAGAATTAATGATTAGTTAATAAGGAATCCGTCAACTCTCGGTAAAGAGTTTGAGCTCTATGATTATAATGACTGAGATGAATAAAACCTTGGCCAAGGGGATTGAATGAATGAATAAATGAGTTTCTTAGGTCATTCACAGTTCATTATAATAATGGTAACAAGTTAGAGTTTGACAATTAAACCATACTCTAAGGGTTAACCAAGAGCTGGAAAGATGGAAGGAATTATACTTTGTTCTTCTAAGGTTCTTAGTAAAAATATATTACTTCATACTATCGGGTCGTTGAGGAGTGTTGCTAGACGCCAACCTTGATTAATAAATTTGGTATGACTAATTTACTACCCGTTTAGTATTGAACCTATGGGGTCACACACTAACGAGTGTTCTAATCTTTGCTGTAGAATTATTTAATTATTAATTTGATTTGATCAAATAAATAATTATATTAATTCAAATGGAATATTATTATATTTTTTGCTAGCACCAAGAATATAATAATAGTATGATAATTGAGAATATTATACGAGATTTGAGAATAATTAGATATTCTATTTCTAAACTTGAATTCTAAATTTGGATGAGATTCTAACTGATTCTGTTTTAAATTGAGTTATGATATGATTCATAAATTTGAAAGATTCAAGTTTAAAATAAGAGATAAGTACGATTTTGGTCCCTCACGTTGAAGGTCAGAATCGAACCCGTCCCCGATGTATATTTTGATTTAAAATCGTCCTTAACGTGTTTTTTTCGTATTAAAATCGTCCTTTTTATTTTTTTGGACAAAAATACCCTTCCCCCAC
>NC_029794.2:2981684-3011337 GCF_000816755.2 Arachis ipaensis | reverse complement strand
TATTTTTTTTTTATAATTTTATAATTTTTTTTATTTTAGGGGTAGTTTAGGAATAAATTAAAAAAATTTATTAGAAAGGACGATTTTAAATTTAAATGCGACTTTAAGGACGATTTTAAATCAAAATATACATCGGGGACGGGTTCGATTCTGACCCTCAACGTGAGGGACCAAAATCGTACTTATCCCTAATAAATAACAAGATATGATTTAAATTTGAATTGAGAATCAAATTTAAAATCAGTAACAAATCTCATACTATATAGATGTATGCCAAGAGTAGAGGAATGTGAAAGAGACGAGAATAAAACACAAGAGTTTTATTCCTTTACCTCTACATACATAAATGTATGTGAGTCTGATTCTTGGAGAAGAATTTAATGGCGTGCAAAGAGTTGCAAGAGGTTTCTCAATTTAGATCAGATATCCATTGGTCAAGGAGTTGACAGCAAAGGTTGGTCTCGGTGTGGATACGCATAGCGCACCATCGAAGGAGAAAGTGATTTTTACTAAAGCGTCTAGAAGTATTTAGATCTGATTTATATATTAAATTATTGGAATAAAATTTAAACACAAAATAGATCTTTAGGATTATTTTTTTTTCTTCTGCTGCGTATTATGAACACATGGTAATGCTTCATTTATTTTATTTAACATCCATAAAATATTTTGAACAAACTGGAAATAAAATTGCAAAGAAAATATATGTCGTTATGGTTATTGTTGATATATCTCCCAAGTCCCAACACATCAATCTCAATCTGATTAGGATGGGATATATTATATTAAAATAGAGAGAATTAGGTGGATACATCTGAGAAGGTATAGTAGGTCCAAAGTGTGATTCTTAGTTCCTCAATCCTTTCCTAAATAATCTTTCATAGGGTGCCACTTATCTAATGATTTGATTCGGTTTCCCTTTCTTCCCTGATGGATGGATCGGAGTAATTAACTCACCCTATACACACACCAATCATGAGTTGAGAATTATATTAGTTTTCCAACTGCACTGTAATATTAAAAAAATGATAAATCATTATATCTAACTATATATAAATAAGTTGACAACAAAAGCATTTTAGAAACATCATAGCATATCAAAATATATATGATGTGAAAGCAAAATAGTTGCATGCATGCATATTAATCCTAATCCTAATGCACCATCATTCACAGCTAAGAAATGTTCCAACATAAGTTCTTTAATCTGAAAAAGTAGTTATAACTAAGCCCTTTTAACATATCCAATTAATTAATCTCGCTAATTACTACATGCATCTGTCCTCATTCCTCATTATATAATGGCAATCCCTTCTCTCACTTTCCACACAAATTAATTAACACTAACACTACTACTAATAAGTAACACAAAAGAAACTAACTCTCATCACTGAAAAGTGAAAAATGAAGATCACAAAACAACAACAACAACAACCTCTCTTCTTTTCTGTCAAATTTCTACTGCTATCACTAGCACTCACCACCACCACCTTAGCCCAACTCCCCCCAACCCAGCCCGCTCCATCTCCGCCTACAACCACCGCACCATCCCCAGGATTCAGCACAGTCCCCCTTGTACCGGTTTCACCAAGCGGCGCACCCATCGCAGCGGCCCCAAAAGCCCCCACCATTGATATAATCCAAATCCTGAAGAAAGCAAAAAGATTCTCCGTCCTCATCCGCCTACTGGAAACCACACAACTCATCAACCAGCTCAACTCGCAGCTCGTAACTTCTGGTTCTGGAGGGTTAACCCTCTTTGCACCCGAAGATACCGCCTTCTCAAAACTCAAACCAGGGTTCTTGAACTCCCTGAGTGACAGAAAGAAGGTGGAGTTGTTGCAGTTCCACACGCTCTCTTCCTTCATCTCTATCTCCAACTTCGACACGCTAACCAACCCGGTGCAGACGCAGGCCGGCGACGACCCTCAGAGGCTTCAGCTCAACGTAACCACCTACGGCGGCAGCCAGGTCAGCATGACCACCGGCGCCGTCAATGCCTCCATCACCGGAACCGTTTACACAGACAGCAAACTCGCCATATACCAGGTGGACAAAGTGCTTCTCCCTCTGGACGTAGTGCTTCCCGCCAAGGCTCCGGCACCGGCGCCAGGGAAGGCTAAGGCTGACAAAACCAAGCCATCCTCGTCGTCGTCGTCATCCTCCGGTGAAGGGAAGGCTTCGCCCACAGAAGGTTCATCAAATGGTGGTGAATCGAAGGGAATGTGGATGGGTGTTGTTCTTGTTGTCGTTGTTGGAGTGACTACTATAATAGGTTGAAGATGAAGGATTCAATGGTTTTGTTGTGATTCGATTCTCTTTAAATTTATGTTGTTTATGGTATGTTAAGTTGTGATATATATTTTCTTTTCCTTTATGCTTTTCTTCATCCATTTATACATCATATTTATTTTTCATGTTTCAGAGGAAGTTGTCCCCTAAATTAAATTTTAGAAGGTTATATTTAACTGTGTTTATATAGTTTTTTGGACTATTTGAGAATGTTCTAAATAGTTTTGGAATGTTCTAAAATGTTTTAAAAGGTTCCAAAATACCCTAAAAAGTTTTAGAAGATTCTGAAAAGTCATAAATTATTCTAGAAGAGTGTGGAAGTATATAAAAGTATGAAGAGTAATATGAAAGAATTTATAAGTATTTAGAGAAATATGAAAGGATAGATATTTATAGTGAAGATTCTAGATGATTAATCTAGATCGATGATTAGATTTAATCCTAACCATCTATTAAAGAAATGAATGGCTATAAATAAGAGTTAAGAGTTGGTGTGAGTCATAAGTATGAAATAATTATAACAAATACTTGAGTAATAAATTATTCTTCTACCAAAATTTTCTTTTTTTGTGTTCTCTTGTATACATTGGACTTATTTTTTTGTTTTAATATTAGTTAATTTTTTAAATTATTTTTTATTTTAAATTCTTAGATTATAAACTTTAAAGTCTTAGATTTTCAAAATAGCAATAAAAAACGTTAATTAACATGACCAATAAAAAGTTCTGATAAAATTATGAGTCATGCTTTGAAGTTTTGGGCTTTCCACACAATAGTCCACTACTATTTCTTGGATCAATTATTCATTTGCCAGCCCAATAACTTATTAGATCACTAATCTTTGCCAACACTTCTATTCTCATGACCAAATTATGTATACTAGCTAAAGTTAATTTATGGTTTTACTTTTTAAACATATAAAAATGATAAAAGTGAAATTAGTTGACTTAATAAGTAATTTATAATTTAGTTAAGAGATTTTGGAATCAAGTGTCAGAAACCAGAAAAAAAAAATTATGAATTATATATGATAAAAAAATATTTTAAAAAAATTGTACACCAATTCTTTTGATATACTTATAATAATAGAGTACAGACGAAAGGCTTCTATCTTTTAGCTTATGTAATCAAGGTTTAAAATCCGATAACTATTAGATACACATTTCATTTCATTAGGGTTTTATGACGGCATTTGTAGTAATACATTGCTTTTATTTTTTAGATCAACTTAATTCTATTTAGTAGATGAATAAATAGAATCATTCATCATGCCATAAAATTTCTTCGGTTTAATTACTCTGTTGGTTCCTATAATTTCATCAAATTTTTAATTAGGTTCTTATATTTTTTTTTCTTTCAATTGAGTCCCTACATACACCGCTTTAATTTTGTAATTAAGTCCTTTCTAGTATAAAAAATATTAGAGTTAACTGAATATTTCTTCGCAAATTGAAGGTATTTATAATTAAAAACTTAATTTAATGTTCGACCGCATATATTTTGGTAAAAATATTATGTTAATTTTAACATTTTTAATTTGAAAAAGACGTAATTACAAAATTAAAAGTAGTGTAAGAACTAAATTGAAAGGAAAAAAAGTATAAGGACCTAATTAAAAATTTGGTGAAACTATAGGGACCGAAAGAGTAATTAAACCAATTTCTTCCCAATCCTTGCTAATCATAATTTTGGAGTTGGAAATATTTTATTGGTGTAAATACAAGTTTGCCGTATCAAAAGTAGGGACACACTATACACATAAGAGCAAGTGAAATTAAACCAACTTATTATTTGTGTAACTCCTTTTGAAAGTTATATATATATATATACACCAGAGGTACAACTTTAACACTAGTTTAATTATTTTGCATTGACCACTTCCAAGTCCAAGATAGAAGATACATGCATTTCTCACTTCAGTACTGTTCCTATGATGGCAAATTAAAAACATATTGATTTCATGCATCTCCATTAATTGGTTGTAGACTTGTAGATTAATCAAACCGTTATTTAGGGTAGAAAAAGACACTAAGCTAGCGTGTAGTTCAGAGTTTATAGCCACATGAAAAGACAAAGCAAAACAGCTAGCCACTACTAGTTTCCCACCCTACATTCCTTCTTGCTTCTTGTGGCCAATTTGGTTCCTTGATTTTATTGATTTAGCGCTATATATTATTAATTAATTTATCGTTATTATTATTATAGCGCGTATAGCAGCAATATTTATATTATTTTATTGAAATAAAATTGTTGACTAGTTGACTTTGGCATTCCTTCGGGTATAGGTAAGAAAATTGTGTGTTAGCAACGATCTCAAATCTGCGTGGTCGGTCATTTTATTGGCCGCGAAGAAGACAGCAACCACACAAATGAATCCCTTTTCCTTCTATATTTTATGACAAAGTTTTTGTTTTTGTTTGGTTTTCTAGAGGCATTGCCTGCCGCCACACGTTCTCATTAATCTTTTCGTCGCAAATTATTTGAGTAGTTGATTCCAAAAATTAGCTCGTTCTATTCGGTATTTAAATTTGTTTTTTTTTTACAAAAAGAATTATACGTTGCCTTTTCCAAAAATAGTAGCGGTAAATACTTACAAAGACAATCAAATGCGCAAGTTAAAAAGAATATATAATAATAAAGATAATATTTAGAGTGAATAACGTATGGTAACTTAACGAGTCACTTGTATTTATGAAATTGTTAATGCTTATAGAAAGTTAGAATATCTACGATAAAGTTAGTCTGATTTTTTAGTAGGCAGTTTTTAACTTTGGACGAATAGATTTTGTTCATTTTTATTTTTTTTTTAAGTATTAAAACGGAGTAGTTTATTTTTATTTTATTCATGAGATGTTAATTGATTTAGATTTCAGTTTATAAATATATTTAGGGGTGGCAACAGGACGGGTAGGGGCGGGTTTTTGCTCTACCCGATCCCGTACCGCCATACAATAATTAGCATAAAACCTGTTCCATTTCTATCCGCAGGTAGTAAAACATTGAACTCTAACCCATTTCTATAATTATTAAAATCCAATAAATAAAACTAAATTTTAAAATTTATATAACTATCATCACATACATAACATAAATTAAAGTAAAAATTTAAATATGATACAATATTATTGATCATTTACTAATTATTTTACATATATTATATATATAGCGGGGCGGGTAGGGGCGGTCATTATCTAAACCCGACCCTGCTCCGCCCCTTTCCAAGAACCCGTCTCGAATGGGTAGGAACGGGGTGGATACCCACAAATTTGGATAGTATTGTCATCTCTAAATATATTAGAGTTGGGTTATTACTAACGGATTGGATCAGTACTAAATTTCTGTTTTTTTTTTCCAGCTTATAAAATGCGTATAAATCTTAGAGAGATAAATAAACAAATAACTTAATGATATTATTTCTTATAAAACATAAGAACAATTCTAATACTATTTGTTACCGTATCAGTATGTGCTTAATATTTGCCCAAAACCCTAAAATAAGGAGAAGCACCCCGAATCTTCATGTCCCAACGCTTGCCACATGGCAAAATTTCACGCATACAGATAATCTTAATGCACCCTTCGTGTGGGTTGAACAAGCATAAAAAGCTCAATTTTTTTTGGAAGAAAATTAGTAAAATTTTATGAAAAAATAAATCTTTTTCAAGTTAAACCTAATTTTGTAATTGTCTTAAATGTCATCACTAAAGAACTTTTTTTTTCATAACTTAAAAAAAAATATATATGAAAATGATTTAAGACACCAAACAACAACCCTGCATGCTTTGAATTGGTTTTCTTACGTAGATATATATATTAGCTTCTCGTATCAATGCGGTGACTTATTGATTTATTTATTTATTAAAGATGAACTATTAAAGAGATGAATAGTCCATAGTCAGAGATAATAATTCACGTGGTTTTGAGTGTGTATGACGTTTTAGTCGGCGGATCGGGTAAGCTAATACCAAGTAATAACCGGAATCAGTTCGGCAGTTTTTTAATTTTTCAACAAATATAATAGCTGCATGTGCATATAATAACAAACAGTTTCATAGCTAAAAACTTCGAATGTGTCCCCTGATTTTGGGTGTTTAGGGTTCTTGAGGTAAACGAATTAAGAGCCAAATGCCACCAAGCAATAGGCTCGCCAGCAGTCACGGATTAATAAAACGAAAAGAAAAGAAAAAAAAATAATAAATGCATAGCCTTGATAATAAAATTGAACGCATATTATTCTATTAGTGATATTAATTTTAAAGTGTATGTGATAAGCAGCATGCGTTATCGTTATTCTTCCACAACGTGCTTTTGTTGTTACGTTGTTATCCATGTTTGAACAGTTAAAATTAATGGTGAAAAATAATGAGTATAAATATATGAATTAATTAATTAATTAGTCGGCTAAGAGCGAAAGGATATTCAATTAATATATTCATTATTCATTTAAGCATGTGATTATTAGAAAGTTTTAATATTGCGACCATCATGAAATCACTCTTCTTAAACTCTCTAAAATTGATATAAAAAAATAGTTATATTTTTAATATTATTTTAAATATTTTTTTGATTTACTTAATTAAAAATTAAACTCTAAATTTTTAGATATAGAATTTAGGGTAAAAAACCTAAACAAGCCAAAGGGATATCAAATTTACACAAATAAGCCAAAGCAAAATCTGATTCATCAATCAACCAAAGGACATTTCTATATAGTTCGAACCAAATAGGTTCGAACTAACTTTCCAAGTAATTCGAACCAAATAGGTTCGAATTACACATGTTCCCATAGCCACATAATTCGAACCACCATGGTTCGAACTCAACCTCCATAATTCGAACCAAATAGGTACGATTTACACGTAAATTAATTCGAACCAGCTTGGTTCGAATTACACAGACCATATTTCGTACTAGCATGGTTCGAATTAGTGAGGAGGAGAGCTGTATATATATGGTGTGAAGGTGGGTTGATATCATTAGAGTGGGGTTACATGGCTAGTGAGGAGAGTTTCGCTGTGTTGGTTCACCACAGAGGATCCATTAAGAAGAAAACTCGTTCCAGTGTGAAGTTCACTGATAAGGATCCTCTCTGTATTATCGTCATGCCTACGACGAGGTATGAGGACCTTGTTAGCTCTGTACTGCTGAAACTCGGTCTGGAAGGTGTGAAACGGGTTAAGAAGTTTTTTTATCGATTTCCAATCACGGTGCTCCAGAACACCGTAAAGTACGATTGTTTCACGGTCGGGAGTGATGAGGACTTGCAGATCATGTTTCATTGTCGCCGGCAGTTTCCAGAGGTTAGGACACCGTACCAGAACTATTGACAAAGTTGGTTGATGCGGTGTCCAGCTCGGTGGGTTCGAACTGGAATACCACCACTTTAGCCACGGTAGCCGGTTCTAGCTCCAGACCTGCCGTTGCATCTTTCTCCGTCCCTGCGTACGAGCCACCCATCCAACCTGTCGCCTCCCCTCCGTTCGCTGTTGATCTCATCGGCAGTGTAGGCGACGAGGTCGGTGAAGGTGGGTATCTGCCGACATCTTTACAGTGTGCTGCACCGGCTGGGGTTGGAGATGGATTCTTGGATGATCCAAAGGACGATGATGTCGAGCCAGATATGATTGCTGATGACAGTGGCGATGATGTTGGAGCAAGTGAGCCTGCTAGGCCGGGCGGTGGTTCTAGCTCTGGCACGCAGCAGTATCCTCCACATTTTTTCTCTTTGGACTTGGATGCCATGAGGCAGGAGGGGGTTGCTGGGCAGCCGGCTGGATTTGGCGCTATAGATGCTGAAGGGTCTGCAGGTCTGACAGAGTTTCAGGTTGGTCAGCAATTTCCGGATAAAGAAGAGGCCCTGTTAAGTGTCAAGACTTACAGCATCCGGCGAGGGGTACAGTACAAGGTCGTGGAGTCTGACTATCGCCGGTATGTGGGCAAGTGTTCTGAGTTCAGCAATGGGTGCACATGGTTGATTCGGCTCAGTCTCCGACAGCGCAAGGGGATTTGGGAGGTCAAACGTTACAACGGACCGCATACTTGTCTCGCCACCTCCATTTCCAGCGACCACAGGAGTTTGGATTACCATGTCATATCGGCATTCATTATGCCAATGGTGAGGGCTGATGCATCCGTCAGCATCAAAGTACTCATAAATGCCACCACCGCACACTTTGGGTTTAGGCCAACTTACAGGAGGGTCTGGTTGGCGAAGCAGAAGGCTGTTGCCCTCATCTATGGTGACTGGGATGAGTCGTATAACGATCTCCCAAGGTGGGTGTTAGGAGTGCAGTTGACGATGCCTGGTACTGTTGCAGTGCTAAGGACGAGCCCTGTTCGTGTCGGTAGACAGTTGGACGAGTCTCGAGCTTATTTTCACAGACTATTCTGGACCTTTCCACCATGTATCGAGGCATTCCGTCATTGCAAGCCCCTAGTTAGTATTGACGGCACCCATCTGTATGGCAAGTATGGGGGAACGTTGCTTGTCGCGATTGCACAGGATGGGAACTCCAACATACTCCCTGTTGCATTCGCATTAGTCGAGGGTGAGAATGCTGAGTCGTGGTCCTTCTTTCTCTCCCACCTGCGTGAGCATGTGACACCGCAGCCGGGTCTGCTGGTTATCTCGGACAGGCATAACGGCATCAAGGCCGCCCTTGAGGCTCCTGACGGAGGCTGGTTACCTCCGTCTGCATACCGGGCATTCTGCATTCGACATGTTGCGGCAAATTTCGCCCTCACCTTCAAGGGCAAAGACGCAAGAAGGCTACTTGTGAATGCGGCATACGCTAAGACCGAGGTCGAGTTCCAGTACTGGTTTGATATTCTTAGGACCGAAGACCCGGCGATGTGTGACTGGGCTAACCGGATTGAGTATTCCTTGTGAACACAGCATTGTGATGAGGGGCGTAGATTCGGACACATGACGACGAATATATCTGAGTGTGTGAACTCGATCCTCAAGGGTGTCAGAAACCTTCTTGTGTGCTCGCTAGTCAAGGCAACATACGGAAGGTTGGCCGAATTATTTGTTCGCAAAGGGAGGGAGGCTGAGGCGCAGATGGGTACCGGACAACAATTTAGTCAGCACTTGGTGAAGTGTATCGAGGCCAACTTGAAGACGGCTAGGTGCTTCACGGTAACTGTGTACGACAGGGATAACTCCGAGTTCACCGTCGCAGAGACAACTCCGACTGGTTCTTTCTCACTGGGTACCTACAAAGTCTCGCTTGCATCTCACACATGTGACTGCGGATACTTCCAGGCACTTCATTTCCCGTGTCCCCACGCACTGGCATGCTGTGCCTACTCACGGCTTACATGGGAGCCTTACGTCCACCAGGTGTATCGTCTTAGTTCGGTCTTCAGTGTGTATCAGATGGGTTTCACACCTCCCATTCCGGAGGGTTTCTGGCCACCATATGACGGGCCGACTGTCATCCCTGACCCCAATAAGAGGCGTGCGAGAGAGGGTCGTCCCAGGTCCACTTGGATACGGACCAATATGGACGAGGCAGATCCGAACCGGCCAAAGAGATGTGGGCTTTGTCGGCAGCCCAACCACACACGTCGGAGTTGCCCGCAGCTCGGAGGAGCAGAGCACACACGGAGACATGATTAGGTGTATTGGTGGCTTTGGTACTTTTGTTATTTCAATTTCGCGTTTAGATTCCACTATTATCGGTTTTCTTGCTTGTAGTTGGTGACTGATAGAATTTGTTAACGTTAGTGCGATGTACTTTGAATGGGATTTTAGTTAATGAATAAGTTCTGTCACCGCAGTTTTAAATGAAATGTATGTCTAATGCACACCGGCAAAAATAACTTTACGAGTTTTATTAAAACATGATGCGGAAACTATGTTCGTAACTTAAATTGCTTGCTGGAACGAATTCTGAGTAATTCGAACCAAGCTGGTTCGAATTACTTTGTAAATATTTCTTCAGTGTAAATCAAACCTATTAGGGTTCGAACCAATTTGGTTCGAATTATGTTGCTTTGTTCTATACGTGTAATTCGAACCTATTTGGTTCGAATTACTTGGAAAGTGAGTTCGAACCTATTTGGTTCGAACTATATAGAAATGTCCATTGGTTGATTGATGAATCAAATTTTGCTTTGGCTTATTTGTGTCAAATTGATCTCCCTTTGGCTTGTTTAGGTTTTTTACCCTAGAATTTATCATATTATGAAATTATTTTTTAAAAAAACTTAATTTAATAAAAAAATATGAATAATTATATTTTTAATCATTAATATAGTCAAAATTAAAATTGTTCTTGTATGGATACCTGGGGGGAGAGCTCAGTCTCTGGGAGTCGACGCCGAGCTATTACTTTCGGTGCCGACCTTCAGGCCTTATGGTAATCCGAGCTCCACTCCAAGAGGATGTCCAATCGCGTAGAGCTTTGAGCAAGAAACAGGGGGAGTGTACCTGCAAAGGCACTCCGAAGCTTAAGTTAGTATTGAGAATTCAATATATCTTTAAAATGGAAGATCATACCTTTTTATAGGTGATAGTGTATAAATCGGTTATGTTCCTATTTTATTGTCTGTATTAAAGAGCAATAATAAGGGTAAATGTCAGGTTGGACGTTTCACATTTGTGAAGCAGTCCGTTGAGCTGATCTGTAACATCACTTTTCAATAAATGATATTGATTGTCGATTAGTGGCTGCAATGCCGATTTAATGACTGTAATGCCGATTTAATGACTGTAATGCCAAACTGTAACACTGATTTTCTGAGGAATGATGTGAATAATGCCGAGTTATGAATAGTAAAGCCGATTTATGATATTGGATTTATTATGGCCGGACCATAGCCCCCAAGCTTGGCCTGGGAAAATGTTTAATGAAGTAGGTTGAGCTTTTAATGATGTGTGAATTGGTTGCTGAACAGTTCGGCGTGTGGTTTAACCTTGTAGCCCCCAGGTCAAGGTGCTTTATTGAACAGTTACTGAGGCTATAAGCATGCATGATTAGGAAAGAGAAATAGTTAAATGAAGGTATTAATGAGTTTGCATGTTTCCAAGGTGGGTTTATTGGTTTTGACACGACTGATTTGATGGGAAGGGAAATTTTGGGTTTAAAGTGAGTGAATTTAAAGTTTTGGGAATTCTGAAGGGTTGCATGCTTGCTGTTTTATTTTCCTCAAGTGTTATCATCCAAACAATGAGTAAAAGAGGTGAGTTACTCTTGGTTATTTTTTGTTTTTCTGCGTAACCGTTGCCTCTTCTTCTCCTTTTCTGCTTTTGATTTTTCAATGGGTTATGAGAAAGAAACGAAAGGGAAGATAGATTGGTCTTATGACTGGGTGAATGATGATGTAAGGGATCGTGTCTCTTTGTTTCTGGATGTTGGTGCTGTGAATCAGATAGATAAGTTGAAGGTTGTTAGGGCTAATTCTGGGATTCGATTGGAACTGTTACCCTGTACTGTGGATGATAGGGTTTTTCATAGAGGGGAGGGTTTTGAGCATTTTTTTATGTATAGCTCTGTTTTGGAAGAACTGAGGGTGAGAATCCCTTTCAGTGATTTTGAGTGTAAAGTTCTGAGGCAGTTAAACTGTGCACCTTCACAACTTCACCCCAATGGTTGGACTTTCCTTCGGGCGTTTGAGGTTCTGATGAAATTTTTGGAGGAAAATCTGTCAGTGGAGCTGTTCTTCTCATTGTTTCGGGCGAAGGGAGTTTGGAAGGAAGAGTTGGCTGTAAAAGTTGCTAAGGTTTCTGAACTTGAGGTGAAGTTATTTGAGGTTGAAAAATATTTAAAAGAGGTGAAGGAGAGCTATGCCAATGATGTAGAAGATTTAAAGAAGAAAGAAGCTGACTTATCTTCTTTGAGCACCCGTATGATTGAGGTTACTGCCCAGATGAAGGAGTTGGAGAAGAATAAGCAAGGAGAGATTCTGGATTCCTTCCTTGAAGGTTTTGAGAGGGCTGTTCTTCAGGCGAGGTTTCTGGCTCCCAAGGTTGATTTATTGGCAATGGATCCGGGCAAAATAGTACAGGATGGTGTCATGGTTGAGGATGATGGTGCTGCGGAGCAAGGAGATGAGAATGTGTAATTTGTTTCTTGTTTGTAGACTTGTTTTGCTCCTAAGTTGAGCTTTTGACTTGTCAATGTGTAGACATTTTTAGTTGGCTTTTGTAGCTTATATGTTGCTACTTTTCTGGTAGAGGAAAAACTTGGTTATTTCTGTTTGGATATTATGATAATATAATGTTATTGATGTATGATAAGTTGGTTTTTATCTGGTTGAGACCAGATTTTTGTGGTTAAAATTTGTTGTAATGGTGAATTGCCTTTAAAAAAGGTGAGTAGGCCGATTTTGGGATGCCGATTCATAGGCATGATAATAACTGTTATGGTCATTTGGCATTGATTGTGAATTGAGATACCATAATGTTGTGAATCTGACTACGATCGGGTATTTGATTGAGTTGGCAAAATTAAGCATTATTGGGTTCTGAGATGGGTTGCTCATGCTTTCTTGAATGGTCGGATTCTGAGATAAGTCGGATACGTGTTTGGTTGAATGGTCAGATTCCGAGTTAGATCGGAATGTTGTCTGATTTAATTATTGGATTCTGAGTAAGATTGGATTGTTGTCTGATGATAGGATTCTGATTTGAATGATTTTATCTGGATTCCAATTAAGATCGATTGTTTGAATTTTGACAAATTGAAAAGTATAAAATGCAAATAATATTGACTGGATAAGGGATTTTATTAATGTAAGACCTTTGAATTTAAAAGCCCAGGTAGGCTAGCCTCGTTAAAACCTCTCCAAGCAAAACCCTTGTGGGAAAAATCTTGGTAGTAGGAAAAAGAGTACTGGCCTGTCCCTGGTATTAACTGTAATATAACTTTAAGGAAGATACATTCCAAGTGTTAGGGAGATCTTTACCCTCTAGTGTTTGTAGTCGATAAGCTCCATTGCCGATTACTTCTGTGACGCGGTAAGGGCCCTCCCAATTAGCTGCTAGTTTGCCATGTGCTGGTGGTTTCCTAGCTTGTTCTATTTTTCGGAGCACAAGGTCGTGGACTTGGAAAGACCTTGGTTGAAGTCGTTGGTTATATCTTTGGGCAATGTGTTGTTGCATGGCTAAATATTTGATTGCTGTGGACGATCTGAGTTCTTCAATGAGATCAAGTTCGGTTTGCCGGGCTATGTCTTGTGTAGTTTGGTCGGCCAACTCTGTGCGTAGTGAAGATTGGGAGATCTCCACAGGTATCATTGCGTCTGAGCCGTAGACCAAGTGGAAAGGTGTCTCCTTTGTGGTTGAGTGAATTGTTGTATTGTACCCCCATAGGATTTCTGGGATAAGCTCGGCCCAGAGGCCTTTTGCATCATCCAGTTTCTTTCACTTTATTCGCGGCTTCAGCTAACCCATTTGTTTGTGGGTGCTCTACTGATGAAAAGTGTTGTTTGATTTTCAGTTCTTGCAAGAAGGATGTGAATTTTTGATCGGCAAACTGGCGACCATTATCTGTGATAATGTGCCGAGGAATGCCAAATCGACAAATAATATATTTCCAAACAAAGGAAAGCATTTGTTGTGATGTAATCTTGGCTAGAGGTTGTGCCTCTATCCATTTGAAAAAATAATCAATTGCTACCACGAGAAATTTTACCTGACCTATTGCTGTTGGAAAGGGTCCGAGGATATCTATGCCCTATTGGTTGAACGGCCAACTAACCTCGGAACAGTGTAAGAGTTCGGCTGGGAGATGTGTAATCGGACTGTGTTTTTGGCAGTTGTTACAGCTTTTGACTTTTGCCTGACAATCTTGTCGTATTGTCGGCCAATATAATCCAGCTCTGAGGATTTTCGAATACAGACTTCGGGCTCCGAGGTGTGTACCACAGATCCCTTCATGTGCCTCAGCAAGTACAAGCTCGGCTTCTATTCTGCAAAGACATTTGAGTAATGGACGGGAGAATCCCCGTCTATATAGGCAATTATTATATATTGTAAAAAAGGAGGCTTGTCGGCGGAAATGCCGAGCATTTTCGGCGTCGCCTGGCAAGACCCCTGTCTGGAGATACTGTATGTATGGGGATCTCCAATCTACTTCCTGTGTTACACTTAAGACATGTGTTAGTTCAATGCTCGGCTTAAGTAGTGTTGATTGATAAAGTGAGGATCCATTTGGTTGAGTGCTGGCGAGTTTAGACAGAATGTCAGCTCGGCCATTACTCTCCCTTGGTATGTGCTGTATTTTGTATTTGGAGAATTTTGAAAGGAAATTGTGTACGACACCCAGGTATTTAGAGAGCAAAGGGTCCTTTACTTGGTATAGATTGTTTACCTATTGGACGACAAGGAAGGAGTCGCAATATACCTTAAGTTCGGTGATGTTAAGGTCGGCCGCGAGTCTAAGGCCGGCAATTAATGCTTCATACTCACTTTGATTGTTGCTTGCTTTAAATGAGAAGTTGAGAGAATGTTCGATGACATTACCGTGGCCATCATCAAGTATAATACCTCCGCCACACCCGTGTGGGTTGGAAGATCCGTCGACGTATAAAGACCATTCGATGTAATCTTCAGTTATATTTGGTACTGAGAACTCGGCGATAAAGTCGGCCAGAAACTGTGATTTGATGGATGCTCGGCCTTCGTATTTGATATCAAATTCTGACAGTTCTACCGACCATTTTACTAGTCAGCCAGCCAGTTCAGGCTTCTGCAGCACTTGTCGCAAAGGTTGATCTGTTCTAACATGGATTTCATGGCTCTGAAAGTATGGTCGGAGTCTTCTGGCTGAAAAGACAAGCGCGAGTGCCAGCTTCTCAATGCTCGGATAACGAAGCTCGGCGTTCTGTAAGGTCTTGCTTGTGAAATAGATTGGGAACTGTTTCTTCTCCCTTTCTGCAACAAGAGCAGAGCTTATAGCCCAGTTAGTGACAGACATATATAAGAATAATGGCTCCCCTTGTAGGGGTGTGTGTAAAATTGGTGGTTTTGAAAGAGTTTCTTTTAAAGTTGTAAATACTTGTTCACATTCATCAGTCCATTGGAAAGCCTTTTTTGTTTTTAAAGATTGGAAAAAACATGAAGATTTAGAAGCTAGGCAAGGTAAGAATCTAGAAAGTGCAGCAAGTCTCCCTGTTAACCGCTGGACTTCTTTGATGGTTTGTGGGCTTGTCATGTCTAAAATAGCTCGGCATTTTTCAGGATTTGCCTCGATACCTCGGCTAGTAAGCATGAAGCCAAGGAATTTACCACTTTGAACCCCAAATGCGCACTTTTCGGGATTTAACCGCATATTGTATTTTCTTAGCTGTCCGAAGATTTCTGTGAGGTCCTCAAGGTGATTATTGCCGATCTTTGTCTTGGCGACCATATCGTCCACGTAGACTTCGATGTTCCTGCCGAGTTGTTTGGCGAAAAATTTGTCCATCAGACGCTGATATGTCGCACCTGCATTCTTAAGGCCAAATGGCATGACTTTATAACAATAGTTTCCATATTCAGTAATAAAGGCTGTCTTATTTTGGTCAGATGGGTGCATTTGGATCTGGTTATAACCAGAATAGGCATCCATGAAGCTGAGTTTTTCAAATCCAGAGGCATTATCAACTAAACAATCAATAGAGGGTAAAGGGTATGAATCTTTGGGGCATGCTTTGTTGAGATCGGTGAAATCAACACACATGCGCCATTTATCGTTATGTTTTTTAACCATGACGACGTTTGCCAACCATGTTGTGAATCTGATTTCTCGGATGAAGCCCGCGTTGATGAGCTTCTTGGTTTCTTCTAGGGAAGCTTGCTTTCGATCGTGCCCGAGATTTATCTTTTTCTGTGCCACAGGTCGGATAGATGGATCTAGTGCTAACTTGTGTGATATGATGGATGGATCGATGCCTGGCATATCAGCTGGGGTCCACGCGAATAGGTCGGCATTTTGTTGTAAGAATGCTCGGAATGAAGATTTTTCGTCTGAAGATAATGTTGAGCCGACATATGTGAACTTATCCGTTTTTTTTCTATGAAGTAGATTTTATCTAGGTCTTCTGTTGGAGTCGGCCTTTCCAGTGTTCCTGCTCTAGGATCAAGGTCGGCCAGCATGTCTTGGTTGTTCGTGTTGCCGATATTGTGGACCTGGGCATTTGTGTTACGGTGAGGTTTTTTGAGACTATTGTTGTAGCATTCCCTGGCTTCTCGGGCATCACTATGAATGGTTGCAATTGTGTTGTCCTGCAAAGGGAACTTAACACAAAGATGAATTGTAGATACTATAGCGCCGAACTTATTTAAGAAAGGTCGGCCAAGTATAATATTATAGGGACTGAAGCAATCAACGACTAAGTATTGAATGTCTGAAGTTTTTGACGAAGGGAACTTACCGAGTGTGGTTTGTAACCACACTGAGCCCATAACCAGGACTCGCTCACCTGAGAATCCTACCAAATCACCAGTGGAAGGTCGGATGATGTTATCGCTCAGTTTCATTTTTTGGAAAGTCGGGTAAAAGAGAACGTCGGCGCTGCTGCCTGGGTCGAGCAACACCTTTTTAATTAGGAGATCTCCGAGCTGTAGGGACATTATGATGGGATCATCCAGATTTGCTACGCTGTTGTCATGATCGGCTGTATGGAATGTTATTTGTGGAGATGTAGGCGGCGGCTGTTGTTGACTTTGATCGGTGTTGATGGAAAGGATAGCTCGGTAAGATCTTTTCCTTGTCGAACTTGTGGCTCCTCCACCTGCAAAACCTCCGGAAATACAGTTAATTGTACGTGTTGGTAGTTCAGGATGGTTATTGTTCGGTCGGTCTCTATTTCGGTTATGTTGTGTAGCCGAGCTTTGGTCTCCTGAAGGAGGTGCTCGCCGCTGCATGTGGTCGCTGATGAATTTGTCCAGATGACCTTGCCGAGCTAATCGCTCCAACAAGTCTTTGGCGATGACGCAGTCATCGGTATTGTGTCCATGCTTCTGGTGGAAAGAGCAGTACTTTGATCGATCAGTGCCTTTTGAATCTAGGTAATTGCCAGCTTTTCGTGGTGGCTTGATTAACTTTGAATTCAAGATCTCCTTGATGATGTCATCGTGCTTGGTGTTGAATTTGGTGTAGGTCTCATATCGTGGGATCGGTTTGAAATTCTTCTTGCTGTCCCGTGGCTTGTCGTCATCTTTTATAGTGAGGCTTTTCTATTTTCCGAGCTTGTCGAAGCTCTTCGATGTCAATTTTTCCTTTAGCTTTTTCACGGAATTCGGCCATAATTTTTGGTTTGGCCACAGCAATAGTTTCCTGGAACTTTCCTGGTCTTAATCCACTTTTTATGGCGTGTAGTTCTACCTCGGGGTGGAGGTCAGGTATGCTTATGGCTATCTTTGTGAAGCGCGTCATGTAGTCCTTAAGGCTTTCGTGCTGGCCTTGTTTGACTGTGTTCAGGTAATCGGAGTCGTGAAGGTAGATGGTAGATCCAGCAAAGTGCTCCTCAAAGGGTTTTGATATGTCTCGGAATCGAGAAATGGAACCTGCAGGCAAAAAATAAAACCAATCAAGTGCAGGACCGTCTAAATAAGATGGAAAACAACGATATAAAACTTTATCAGATGCACCGTTTACTATCATTATGGAGGTAAACTTTTTGATGTATTTCTTCGGATCACCTAACCCATCATAGGGAGTTAGGGTGGTCGGCAAGGTGAACCTTCGGGGCAGCACGAAGTTCATCACCTCCGCCGTGAATGGTCCAGGGGAGCTTTCCTGATCGTCATTGTCGATGTTTTTCTGAGTGTCCTCATTATGTTCGGGCTGCTCCCCCTCCTGTCGAGCAGTGTCTGAGACATGTGTTGGCCCTGACTGCTGCTCGGCTTCTTCTGTCCGTTCTCGTCGGTCATTGTTTTCGGTTCGAGTGTTATTCAAGTTGGCGATTTGATTTGCCATTCTTTGGTTCTCCTCAGCCACGACTTGCCGCAACTCGGTCACCATCCGGAGCAATTCGGATGGCGAATGTGGAGGTTGTTCAGTCATGACTTCAAAACGGGAACTTCGAGGCCGATAATATAGAGAGAGAAGTTTATATTTTCGGTCCCACGGTGGGCGCCAATTGTTCTTGTATGGATACCTGGGGGGAGAGCTCAGTCTCTGGGAGTCGACGCCGAGCTATTACTTTCGGTGCCGACCTTCAGGCCTTATGGTAATCCGAGCTCCACTCCAAGAGGATGTCCAATCGCGTAGAGCTTTGAGCAAGAAACAGGGGGGAGTGTACCTGCAAAGGCACTCCGAAGCTTAAGTTAGTATTGAGAATTCAATATATCCTCATAGTAAAGTCCAGAAATGTGAATTTAACATAAAAACTAATGAAAACATCCCTAAAAGTAACTAGATTCTACTAAAAACATACTAAAAACATTGCCAAAAAGCGTATAAATTATCCGCTCGTCATATTTGTAGGTAAGGATATACTATGAGTAATTGCAATGATTAAGTAGATGGTATGGTTTGAGCATAATTTGAATTTTCATTATTATAATTGTTCTTGTACGGATGTCTGGGGGGAGAGCTCAGTCTCTGGGAGTCGACGCCGAGCTATTACTTTCGGTGCCGACCTTCAGGCCTTATGGTAATCCGAGCTCCACTCCAAGAGGATGTCCAATCGCGTAGAGCTTTGAGCAAGAAACAGGGGGGAGTGTACCTGCAAAGGCACTCCGAAGCTTAAGTTAGTATTGAGAATTCAATATATCCTTAAAATGGAAGATCATACCTTTTTATAGGTGATAGTGTATAAATCGGTTATGTTCCTGTTTTATTGTCTGTATTAAAGAGCAATAATAAGGGTAAATGTCAGGTTGGACGTTTCACATTTGTGAAGCAGTCCGTTGAGCTGATCTGTAACGTCACTTTTCAATAAATGATATTGATTGTCGATTAGTGGCTGCAATGCCGATTTAATAACTGTAATGCTGAACTGTAACACTGATTTTTTGAGGAATGATGTGAATAATGCCGAATTATGAATAGTAAAGCCGATTTATGATATTGAATTTATTATGGGCAGACCAAAAATTAAAATTAAAAAAGAAAGAAAGAAAGAAAGAAAGAGGTGAATTGGCACTGGCATGTATGTATGTATATATTCCCAGAAATTACAGCAAAGCTAAGTCTGAAGTCTGCAGTCTCCACACACCCATTCATATTAAATGGCGTGGTGGCCCCATTACCTTTCTAAGTCAACTCTTCCCTTCTTGGACTCTTCTATGTATCTTCTATCCAAACTTTTACGTACCAATGTAATGTAAATTTAGGACTTTTGAGTTATTTCGGTCAAGTTAAAAATATAATTATCATATTAAAATTAATGGAATTAGAAAAAAAATCAATATAGTTAGTTTATTAGTGAAATTCCTAAAAGTAAGAGTTATAGAGAATTTACGGAAATACGAAGAAAAACAAAAATATCAAAATTTTTTAAATAAATAATTAAATTAAAATAATAATAGGTAAAAATTTCCTAAATCAAACTAACTTTATCCTAATTTTTTCAAATTT
This sequence comes from Arachis ipaensis, assembly GCF_000816755.2. Classification (NCBI taxonomy): domain Eukaryota; kingdom Viridiplantae; phylum Streptophyta; class Magnoliopsida; order Fabales; family Fabaceae; genus Arachis; species Arachis ipaensis. The sequence goes on along the minus strand of NC_029794.2, from coordinate 2,991,529 downwards.
TTCCTTTCTGACCCATACTCTCTCTTTCCCAACGTACTCTCTGTCTCTCATTCTCTAGAACTTTAAAAAATTGTTCCAAATTTAAAAAATTTCTTAAAAAATCATCCCAAAATGAATACTTCTTTCGATAGTAATGGCACGTTTTTTTTGGCTTCTTGCAAATTTTTTGAGAAAATAACAAATAGGTCCCTAACTTTTTGCTCTGCGGACATTTTCGTCCCTAACCATTGAAAAATACTTTTAAGTCCCTGACCTTCACAAAACTTGGACGGATCAGTCCCTCCGTCCAAATGCCTCCGTCAGGGACTAATCTGTCCAAATGCCTCCGTCAGGGACTGATCTGTCCAAATTTTGTGAAGGTCAGGGACTTAGAAGTATTTTTCAATGGTCATGGACGAAAATGTCCGCGGAGCAAAAAGTCAGGGACCTATTTGTCATTTTCTCATTTTTTTGTGTTGGTAGATATAAATTTTTCGTTGTTGAAATAGAGGCAGCAACAACGATCTCTTCAATAACCTCAACGATTTTTGCACCATCATCATCAATGGATAGAACAATCACTACCTTTTCTTCAACTTCAACCATTGCGATTTCTTTCACTTTTTCCCCCTCCTCGACCTCCTATTCTATTTTTGTGGCAGGTTCAGATTCGGTTTCAAAAGTTTTTTCCTTCTCTTTCTTTTCACTTTTTTTCTCAGCAGTTACAACTTCTTCATCAGACTTGTGTTGCTGCTTGGGGTTGGTTAGAGAGGAGAAGTGGTGGTTATTAAGAACTTTCTCAACAAGATTCTTGAGTTATTGTATATGAATCTCTCTGCTTTCTTTTTAAAATGAGTTTTATTGTTATTAATCTTCTTTAATTGTAAATTAATTTGTAATTGACAATTTTTAACAAATTGAATTTTGAAATTATGGATTTTTTTTTCAATCTATAAATTTGGGACAATTAGAGTTCAAAAAAATTTTCAATCTGTAATTCACTAGATTAGGATTCAAGAAAAATTTTTAGGTTTGAGACAATTTTTCAGGATTCACAGAGTGAGAGAGTTAGTTGGGGATTGAAAATTTGAAAAAATTAGGGTAATCTTAGTGTTATTTGGAGAATTGTCACCTATTGTTGTTTTAATTTAATTATTAATAACACCTGAGTAATTAGCTTAGAGATGTTGTCATCTCAGTAAAATACGGTATCCAGCTTAGTAATATTTTTGTCGAAGATGTGCTCCGACGAGTTCAAGGACACGTTTATCAAATTTTAAAATCATTCAGGGGCCATTTTGTTAATAATAAAAATCAGGTACCATTTTTGTCAGCGTCAGAATCTTTTGGATACCGAATTGATATTTACATCAAAAGCGTAAATAAAACGGTGGTCAATCTATCCTTATTATCTTACCTTGTGGAGAAAATAATAAAGGAAGTAAACTATTAAAATAATATTCGAAAGTTTATATTGCTGATAAATTTTTTTACAAAAAATGTTAAGAGAAAAAGATAAATAGGTTCCTAATTTTTTAATTTGAAGATACATAAATTCTTAATCAATCAAAAATATAAAAACATCATTTACCTTCTAAAATACAACATATATAAGTCCTTCCATCTAAAATATAAGAACAAATAGGTTCTCTAGAGGGACTTAGATGTCTTGCTTTTTAAAAAGTGAATGACATTTTTGTATTTTTAATTCCTCGATGACTTATTTGTCTTCAAGATAGAAAGTCAAAAATCAATTTGTCCTTTTCTCAAATGTTATTGATAAATATGGCTCCAAAAAATTTAAAAAAGAGATCAAATTTTGCTTCGATTTTTTGTGTACCTTCTAAATATTTATTCAAATGTTGCCACAAAACTTTAGATATAATAGACAAACCGTTTGTTAAATATAAATTTTTTTTATTACATATAAAATATATAATATTTATTAATTATTTTTATCTTATTTTTAAATTATTAAAAATTATTTTATTAATAATATATTTTAAACATCTTTTTGTGAACCACTATTCTTTTGGATTGGAGCTGTAGTTAACCCAAAGAAAGCAAGCATGTTACACACATATCTAGGAGTTTGCAAACACTGTGGACTTTAAGGCAAGTCTGAAGTCATAGCCCAAGAAAAGCAAGTAACATGGCATCATCAAAGGGTACCACACACCATGTTTCACTTACAAAGTCAAAACCAAAACAACACACATACATTTCCCAATCCATCCTTCGCCTTTGTACTGTTTTTAGGTCATGTGTGATGTGTCTGACAAAAGTAACACTCTGCCTAAGTCTATCCTACGAGCCCATAATTGTAATTTCATACAAAAGCTAACCTATCTTTAATCTTCTTTGTTCCTTTTAAATCTATTGCAGCTAAGATGAGGTGATAAAGAAAAGGAGCGAAACATAACGAAAGGACCAGAATCTGCATATAATCAAAAATCAATCCGTCAAACATAGGAAAGTCATTTTCACGAAGGCTGCAACCTGCAAGCTATAGAGAGAGAGAAAAAAAAAAAGAAAAAGAAAAAATAAAAATTAGAAATCGAAGTGAGAAGACAAAATAAAAAGTCTTTGGAAATTCAGTCCCTTTTGTTTTTCCCCTATTTTTATCTTTCTCATATACGCGGATTCGGCTGAATTTTTTTATTCTTGATATCTCTTGGGAGTTCCGACTTGTTCATCATTCTTCTTCTTAACCCTTTCAACATTCAAACTCTCACCAAACAACAACTGTTTCATAATCCCTTCTTCTTTATGCCCTTTGGCAACCTAGAAAATTATTTATTTTCCCGGAAAATCCCACAGATCTGAAAGGTTCGCCAAGTTCTTTCATTTTCCTGTGCGAATTGCTCGTCTCCTCCAATTACCATCTGGGTCTCGAACAAAGTTTCACACCAGTGAGAGATTCTAGCTGTTTGGCTTCGTGTTTTCGAATTTTAAAATCCCTAGTTCGTCGGTTTCTATGGCTTCAGGGGCTATATTCTCGTCGCTGCGGCGGAGAAGGTCACCGTCGTTGGAAGCATTTCTGGCCCCCGTTGACTTGACAGACGTTGCACTCGTCCAAACGCTCGCTCACGTGGCCACCGAGCTCGTCACGTGCTTCTCCGATCGACCCTTCTTCTTCCAGCGCAAGAATTCCAGGTCCCTGATCCGAAAAGTCGAAGTCTTTCAGCTGCTCCTGGAGTACCTTAGCGATTCTTCAGGCGCGTGTCTTCCACCTACCGCCGTGCTCTGCCTCAAGGAGCTGTACCTGCTTCTCTATCGGTCCAAAATTCTTCTTGATTACTGTGCTCAATCGTGTAAGTTGTGGCTTTTGCTTCAGAACCATTCGATTTCTGGCCATTTCCATGATTTGAACCAGGAAATTTCAACCCTTTTGGATGTTTTCCCAATTGGGGATATTGGGTTGAGTAAGGATGTTAGGGAACAAGTTGAGCTCTTGCAGAAGCAATCAAGGAAGGCTAGGTTGTTTATAGACAAGAATGATGATGCGCTTAGGATAAGATTTTTCGCTTTTTTTGATGAATTTGAGAGTGGGAAGATTCCTGATTCTGCTGAATTGAGGGATTTCTATGTTGATAAGCTTAGGATTTTGGATGCTAGGAGTTGTAGAAGTGAAATTGAGGGTTTGGAAGAGCAGATTGTTAATCATGAAGGGGACATTGAGCCTACAATTTCTGTGCTCAATGGTTTTGTGGCGATGACGCGGTATTGCAGGTTCTTGATCTTTGGGTTTGAGGAGGATGAACTTGCTTTGGATAATGGGGGTCAGAAAAAGATCAAGAAGAGATTGATTACTCAGGAAATCGCCGAAACATTTATGACTGTTCCAAAGGACTTTTGCTGCCCAATATCATTGGATTTGATGCAAGACCCGGTGATAATTTCCACAGGGCAAACATATGATAGGAGTTCCATTTCCAGGTGGGTGGATGAAGGCCACACGACTTGTCCAAAAACAGGGCAAATGCTTGCCCACAATCGCCTTGTTCCGAACCGTGCGCTGAGGAATTTGATAGTGCAGTGGTGCTCTGCACATGGAATTCCGCTCGAACAGCCAGAAGTTATGGATCCAATGGCTGAAACTTTTGCATCAGCTTGTCCATCCAGAACTTCCCTTGAAGCCAACAGAGCCACAGCAACACTTCTCATCCAGCAGCTCGCTAATGGGTCGCAAGCCGGGAAGACTGTTGCTGCTAGGGAGATAAGAATGCTAGCCAAAACTGGTAAAGACAACCGCGCTTTCATTGCAGAAGCAGGGGCAATTCCTCATCTTCGAAATTTACTGTCATCTCCTAATGCTGTCGCTCAGGAGAATTGTGTAACTGCATTGCTCAACCTATCCATTTTCGACAAGAACAAAAGCCGGATCATGGATGAGGAAGGGTGTCTTGGATCGATTGTCAATGTCTTGAGATTCGGCCACACAACAGAAGCAAGGGAAAATGCTGCCGCGACATTGTTCAGCTTATCTGCAGTTCATGACTATAAGAAGAGGATTGCAGATAAGACGGGAGCTGTCGAAGCTTTGGCAGGATTGTTGCAAGAGGGGACTTCAAGAGGAAAGAAGGATGCTGTAACGGCTTTGTTCAATCTTTCCACTCACACCGAGAATTGTGTTAGAATGATAGAGGCAGGCGCAGTAACGGCTCTAGTTGGAGCTTTGGGGAATGAAGGAGTCGCGGAGGAAGCAGCAGGTGCCTTGGCCTTGATCGTCCGGCAGCCGGTTGGAGCCAAAGCAGTGGTGAAGGAAGAGGCAGCAGTTGCCGGATTGATTGGCATGATGCGTTGTGGAACACCAAGAGGTAAAGAGAATGCAGTTGCAGCATTGTTGGAGTTGTGCCGGAGTGGCGGTGCAGCTGCAACTGAAAGGGTGGTTAAGGCACCATCTTTGGCCGGATTACTTCAGACCTTGCTTTTTACCGGAACAAAGCGAGCCAGACGAAAGGCAGCTTCACTTGCAAGAGTGTTTCAGAGATGTGAAGCTTTACATTATGGTGGATTAGGTGTAGGGTATGCATTTGCCAGCAATTCTGCAGCAACTAGGGATACAAGCTTTGCTGGTGATGTTTCAGTGCCAATGTCCATTTCTGTCCCAGTTTTATAGTGGTCATACTCTCCAGTGTTGTTACATTCCCCATTTTTGTTGTAAAAGTCTTTACAGATTCTTTCATTGAAATTTATAAATGATAAGAAATTATAGCAATACCATATGTATTTATGAGGTCCACTGAGTGTTGTTGTAATGAGTTATATGAAGAAAGAAAAAGATATAGACCATTTCTCTGCATGGGGTTTCTCTTCTTTTTTGCTACTATCCACAATGAATCTATGGTTATAGGTCTAACAAAGAAAATGATATTAGTATTAAATACAATACACTAGCTTTGTAATTTAATATAGTGTAAAACTAAGCATCATGTGTCTAATGAATTTGAAGCATGCACGATTCTTGTTAGCACACTCCACTAGTTCTGTTCCAAGAAGAATCTAGACCACGCGGCTGAATGTTCCATTCTTCTTTCTCAGTCCATGGTGACTTCAACATAGCACCTTTTATTATTTTTTTCCTTCCAACAAGTTAGAACCAAATTTTGATCACAAAAAGATAAAGCTGATTTCTCCCAAAAATTATTCTTATTCTTTTATATGTTTTCTTTATTGGAAACAATCTTATTTAAATCATGCATACATGCTTATTTGATAATATTGTTCCTTTAAAATTTTAGTGCATCTACATATTCGAAATCTAAATTGAAAATGTCTAGTTGAATTCGAGCATCTTCTTATCAACACATTCGTTGGTAGAAAATTCTTCATTTTAACGAGTTAGATGAAAAAGGAACATAAAAGTAATTTGACACCCGTGAGTGGTGCAAGATGGTCCTAAATCCTAATTCAAGATTCATCACCAATTGTACATTCACATAATGGCACAGTCGACCGAACCAATTTTGTTCCAACTAGATTCTGGTGCATGTCAGCTCAAGTTTCTACCATATACTTTCTAACGAAATAAAGAGTATTAATTACTCCGGAGAATAAATAATACTTAGAGTGAACTACTAACCCGGCCCCTGTCTATTTTCAAGAATGATAACGCGACTCCTCAAAATAAAATCGATCCACTTCGGTCCCTGTCCCCAAATTCCGTCACACAACGCGGTCCCTGTGCGTTACTCTCCGGCGAGACTTGACGAAAAACGCTGAGCTGTCCTGTTTGAAGTGTGACCTGTCACATGAGCTAGATGACGTGTCTATTCAGTGGATAGGTGAACAATCTCAAATGGACAGGGGCTAAATTGTCCAACTCCTTCACCCTATAAACGACGTCGTTCGCGCGGGAATTAACGTTTTAGTTGCTTCTGAAACGTTATGTTTCCATAAAACACCATCCTCCAGCCTTCACATTTACAAGAAAACCCAACAGAAAGCATGACCAGTGGTAAAGAACCAGTAAAAAATCCATTACTACAAGACTTGTAAAAATGACCCAAAAGATCCAAGCTGGCAACCATTGATAAAGAAGGAGAGAAGAGCTGCTAAGAGAAAGGAGTTGCATATTGTACCCTTTGACCCAAACCAGAACAGAGGCCAGGTAATTAGGGTTCGAATTGGATCACTTTATAAATTGTCAGGGGTTTAAGAGTCACATCTAAAAATTGTGAAGGGTTTATGTGTCTCAATTTAGACTTGGGTTTAGACCTCCGAGGCAGACTTGATGTCTGTTGTGTTGCTGTTGACATAGATGATATCAAATTGAACTCTTTTTGTTATTATTTTGATGTTGGTGTTTATAAATTTAGGAAAAACTTTGCTTTGTTTGAGCGTGTATGTATGCATGTTTAAGTTAGTTTGAAACTCTACTAGACTGAATTGGAAGATGTTTTAGGTTTAAGGCTACATGTTGGCCTTCTTTTTGTTGTTAAAAGGCTATATGTTGTCCCTTTCTTATGCTGAACAAGGACATAATTTGTTATTTTGTGTACATGTTTTATATAAAGTATCTTTTTGGTTTCTTTATCTAATATTTTTTGTTGATTAATTTGTGTAACTACATGCTGCTAGAATGCATCAAATTAATAACAGACGATTTTCATTGAATCAAATCACTATCTCATTTGAAGCAACATACATACTTCTGAAGTTAGTAACACAAATTAAAAATTAAACAACATATACTTTTTGAAACAACATACACTTTAAACATAATATCACATAAGGTTTCCTGCTAGCCAAATGCCTTAAACAAAATTGGATATCATAATTCCAAATACAAAAGCAATAACCATAACTTTAACATTAACACAACTAGTACCACTATTGGTATTACAATTTTTGGCTTCCAACTCTAACCCAGTCACTCTACCCTTTAGTTCCCTAAGTTTTTCAGCATCAACAACAGCATCATTAGGTATCTGACTTTGATCTAGCTTCCAACCCTCCATAAAAGGAGAATTTTCTGGGTAACTCTTTAAATAATGCAACATAATCATCCAATCATGCAAAAAATTTGCAATGCGGTGTTGAACTCTGTAGAGTATACCCACAGTAAAGAAGATGTCATAGGGAGTTAGAATAAAAAAAACTTAAATTAAAATTCAGCTTACCTTGAAGTGTGGACATCCATAAAATAACCTGTTAGGGTTTTGCTCTGTTGAGGAGAGAAACAGTATTGCATGCGCCCCACACAACGGCATCGTGGAGCAATGAACTTCTTCTTTTTCGGTGCACCAACACTTCCTGCAGATACGCTAAGAGCAATTCTACCTTCCTCTTTAAGAACTTCTCTTCCACTCCCATCAATGGAACTCGACGGTGGTTCTTTACTGCTGCTCATGCTTCCTGCTGGGTTTTCTTGTAAATGTGAAGGCTGGAGGATGAGGTTTGATGGAAACACAATGTTTCAGAAGCAATTGAAATGTTAATTTCTGCGCGAACGACGTCGTTTATAGGGTGAAGGAGTTGGACAATTTAGCCCCTGTCCATTTGAGATTGTCCACCTAGCCACTGAATGGACACGTCATCCAACCCATGTGACAGGTCACACTTCAAACGGGACAGCTCGGTGTTTTCCGTCAAGTCTCGCCAGAGAATAATGCACAGGGACCGCGTTGTGTGACGAAATTTGGGGACAGGGACCGAAGTGGATCGATTTTATTTTGAGGGATCGCGTTGTCATTCTTGAAAATGGACAGGGGCCGAATTGGTAGTTCACTCTAATACTTAGCAGTAATTGTAAATCCCTTATTATATAAATTTGAAATGCCTTTTTAGACATTCAGAAGTGTATGGATTCTATTTTAGTCAAGAACTACTAAGAATTTTCACGATCAAATTAGTCTAAAGTTCAAAAGACATAAGAATTAAGATTAGAAAAGATATTGACAAAAATTTTGTCCCTAATCTTTTCTTTGCTAATAATGTCACATCAGCAATTCTAATGACTTAGTAAAAAATGAAAATCAACCAATCACTATTTAGTAAAATATTTTAAAAAAATTAAAACAAAAAACTCTCTTATTATTATTCAGTTGAAACATCAAATACTAATTAAATGCAATAAACATACATTAAAAGTGTCATAATAATAATAATTATAAAAAATTTCAGTTACAAATATTCAAATTCTACAGCTTATACATGTTAAGACTCATACTACTCTTCGTTTCTTAATCTCTCGTACTAGTTGTCAAAAATTTCTTAAATTTAATATAACATTTTTATATATTTTTCATTCTCATTGATTTATTTTTTAATTATTTACAAACAAAAAAACCGCAAAAAAAGACAAGGGGATAACAGTAGCTGCTTGTTTAGACTTAGATATTTCTAGTGTATATAAATGGTTAGATTTTTTAGGTATTCCTAAGGTACTCTGGTGTATATAAATAGTTAAATAGAGTATGTTTATTAGAGTTAGAGTATCTAATATTTTTGTATATATATAGAATGAGTTTAAGTCATTTTTTTTTTGCTAATAATGTCACATCAACAATTCTAATATATATAACAAATATATTATCAAAAAATTAAGAACAGAACATTTTATTTACTGTGCCTAAGAATGGGAAGATGGAAAATGGGATAAAAAGGAGCTTTACCTCAAGTATCCTCCAAACTTGTAAACGGGTTTGTCAGGGATAACCGTAGCTGTGCCTAGGAATGGGAAGATGGAAAATGGGATAAAAAGGAGCTTTACCTCAAGTATCCTCCAAACTTGTAAATGGGTTTGTTAGGGATAACCGTAGCTGCTTGCTTAGACTTAGATATTTCTAGTGTATATAAATGGTTAGATTTTTTAGGTACTTCTAAGGTACTCTGGTGTATATAAATGGTTAGATAGAGTATGTTTATTAGAGTTAGGGTGTCTAATGTTCTTGTATATATATGGAATGAGTTTAAGTCATCTTCTCTTTTTACTAATGATACCACATCAGTAATTCTAATGATTTAGTGAAAAATAAAAATCAACCAATCACTATTTAGTAAAATATTTTAAAAAAATTAAAACAAAAAACTTTCATTTATTATTATTCAATTGAAACATCAAGTATTAAATGCAATAAACAAACATTAAAAGTGTCATAATAATAATAATTATAAAAAATTTCAGTTATAAATATTCAAATTCTACAACTTATACATATTAAGACTTTTACTACTCTTCATTTCTTAATCTCTTATACTAATTGTCAAAAATTTCTTAAATTTAATATAACATTTTTATATATTTTTCATTCTCATTCATTTATTTTTTTAATTATTTACAAAAAAAAAAACCGCAAGAAAAGACAAAGTATAGCCATTAATGCAAATCAAAAAATAAAAAAAAATGAAAATATAATTTT
>NC_029794.2:2979323-2980816 GCF_000816755.2 Arachis ipaensis | reverse complement strand
AGCTAAAAATTCAAAAAAAATCTTTTTTTTTGGGTCAGAAAAATCTCTATTATTTTTTTTTGGACGTGAATCTCTATTATTTTAAAAAATATGATCTCGATTTAGACGTGGGCCTTTACCGATCACAATCCTCAGAATGTTTTTTTGTATGATCCAAAGAATGCATGGAGAAATATGTCACCATTATTGCCTTAATTAATTGCTTCTACCAACTATCCCATAATGAGAAGTGATTGGAGCCACACTTGACTAGTATTTTCAAAGTTGCTGTCATTGGCATTCCTTAACCACTCTTGAGGGTATCAACTACACACACACATATGCATGTTTCATTGCCTAGGAAAATTGCAGCTTATGAAATAGTGCGTTTTTAAATAACGGTCTATCTAGATAAATAGTATATTAAAAAATTATCATATTTTATTAATTTTTTAAAGTATTAATTTATTTAAAATGCCTTCACCATTCATTAGTTTATTTAAGTTTGAAGACAAAAATGGATGGGAGAGAAAGTGGAGGCATAAAGCGCACATATATGGAAAACAATTGGATATTTTTGGTGAGAGCATGGTGGTGGTTGAGCTTATCTCATGTGATATGATACCGTTAAATTAAAGAATAGAGGAGGAGAAAGGAAGATTTTTAATGATGACAATAACACTATTGACTATCAAATATCAATAAATATTATAGTTTTAACTTGAACAAGTAATATAATGCAATTAATTCATTAATAAAACTGATCCTGAAAACTCTACTACTCCTTAGCATCGCCCCTTGATACACGTGAAGGATTTTGATCCCTCCTGCTTTAACTTCAACTTGTCTTTTAAGACTTTTCAAGTCATAAACATACTCACATATGTGTTCACTTTCTAAATTGCTTTTTCATTACCAAGTATAATAAAAAAAGAAAAGAAAAAAGGATCTTGCATTCTTGCTCAACATCAGCGGTTGAAAAAGAATATATTGATACATAGTGCCATGATTTTTTTTTTTTTAAATTTTTGTACAATATCTTAGATGCTATATATGTGTGTGTGTTGAATTCAACTAGTTGATTAATTAATTTACCTAGTGATCTTGGCAAATTAAATTAGTCAATAATAATAGTCTGACGATGACTCCAATATAATTAACCAAGCAACAATGCTAGGAACCAAGAGGGTACCAACAAAAAACCAGCCAAATGCTTTTGTGTGAATTTAAAATCTCTAAGTGGATGGTGTTTATACTAAGCATTAGGATGTTTCTTCTACTAAGTATCAGAATGTTTCTTTTTCATACTAAATGGATGTTCTTTTATATATTTTATAAAAAATTTTTATATACTAAGAATCAGGATTGTTGAAAGTTCCGTGATCCCCGCCCCTATTTCTCCAACATATCATTCAGAATTTTAATTTGGGATGAGAAGCAATTAATATCAAATATTATAAATTAAAAACAAATAAAATTAATTAAATATAATTATAAATTAGTTAAATTAGTTA
>NC_029794.2:2972682-2976012 GCF_000816755.2 Arachis ipaensis | reverse complement strand
TGATCCTCTTGGTTCCATATACTTTTCTTTAAGCAGGTATGGTCATTCTTTATATCTAAATAAAAGTTATATTGATTTTTACCTAACAATATATATAGATGTCAAATTGAATATATGGTTCTCTCGTTTCTTATTTGTGGTTCAACAAAACTTGCTGTCATCTTCTATACTGCGGACTTTAGGGATCAAATTAAAAGTGCATGAAGCAAAATTATTCAAAAGTAAATTGAGACAAGTTAGCGGCATATTAATTGATTAATTGAATATTTGAGTGAACCGTAATGACACTCGTTTTCCACTTTAATTACATTTATTTTACACTGTTCGGTTGGGCCTACATTACTGTGGGTTTCAAAATAGAGTAATAAATGGGCCTTAAAGATACTACTGTTACCCTCACGACCACCTAAAACATCATGTTACCTGATGTCCAAAAAAAAAAAAACCATAATGTTACCTTGACATACTAATGTTGTTATGTTCATGATTAGGAGACCGATGAAGAGTCTTCTATGTACACAAGGTCTGATTTAGTGGTGAAATTCTTGCATTGTAATAGGTATATTTTGATTCAAGATTTGGCTGAAGTAAATAGTGAATGAAAATTCATAATGTTGTGTATATGAGTGTGTAATGTATATGAATATTGTGATATTATAATACTTAGAGTTGGGAGTTGTCCAATTTAATGTAACCATAAAATAAAAATCTTATATAAATTTTTTAGGAATTAATTAGAACTAACTTATAAAAGAAAGCGGTTGGAAAATCGAAAAAAATGTTAACCACTTTTGAATCACTTATTTATAATAGAAATTATTGGTCAAGTTAATTGTTATTGGAAGTAATCTTTTTAAGTTTAGGGGGCCTTTATCTACAATAATTTAGTTTTTGGAGCGGATAACAAAGCTTGTCCTAGAATTATTGTGAAGCCATTCTAAACCAATGTAAATAATCTTTATAAGTGAGTTTGAATTTTCATATGAATAGTAGTTTATCCCATCAATCTCTCACTCAGAATTTTAAAGGATTGTACCGCAAAATGGGTTGCGGAAGTAGAATATTAATGTGTGCTTAGTTGATTTATGTTATCTGACAAAGACAGAGAAATTAACTAATTAATGTCGGCAAGAAAAATGGTTTAAGCTTTTCTTCCTTTACATTTCCATACTCATTATTTAGTCAATGAAAATTCGATTGCAGTCAACTTCACATGAAGTTGATAACTCAGAATTCGTTAAATAAAAATTTAGTAAAATTATTTAAATCATTTAACAGCTCTTACCTATTAACTTTACATAAATTTTCACCTATTTAGTTGTTTGCATATATATAATATGTATAACAACTTCCTTCTATTCAATTTTTTACCAACCAAACGTAATAAGGATAGGGAGTGTCTAGTTAGTTTTAGTCTTTTTGATGTAAAATTTCCACACAAAAAAAAGTAACTAGATATACAAAAGAATGGGAAATAAATTAAAAGTTTTGTGGACTAAGTGTTTATTTAGGAAAAAATGCAAACCTAAGCCTCCTCTTATTATTATTATTTTTTGTTCTTTGATAATTTTGTATCTCTTCTCTACAATAGCTACATCTACTTCTACTATATATATACTAAAAGTATGAAAAAAGTTAGTGTTATTTTTTTATGAGAAAATTCCACTCCCCTCCTTTACGAGATGCTAAAATGACACTCATTTTCCCTCCATTTTATAAATGTACATTCTCCTCCCTTCTAACTTTAAAAAACTTCCTCTTTAATCCATTTTAAACTTTTTTGTTAACTAATGTCAACTTTATCCATTTTTTAAGAAAAAATAAATTATTTTTTTTTAAAAAAATACTCATTAGCAAAAATTTTATTTTTTATCATTAAATTTTGCTTACCAAAATATCCTTTAATAAATTATTCTAGGTATCTTAGAAAAAAATAATTTAATTATTAATTTTTTTAAAAGTATTTTGGTAAAAATACAATTTAATCAATAAAAAAATAATTTATTAAAAGGTATTTTGGTAAGCAAAATTTAATGATAAAAAATAAAATTTTTGTTAATGGGTATTTTTTCAAAAAATAATTTATTTTTCTTAAAAAATGGATAAAGTTAATATTAGTTAACACAAAAAATTTAAAATAGATTAAAGAGGAGGTTTTTTAAAGTTAGAAGGGAGAGAAATGTACATTTATAAAATAGAGGGGAAGGGAGTGTCATTTTAGCATCTCGCAGGAGAGGGGAGTAAAATTTTCTCTTTTTTTATTATATATAATTCATAAAATATATTTTAAAATGTCTAAAACTAAAACTCATGATTTTTTAATTTAAGTATAAAATATTTATCATCTTAATTAACAATATATTTGCTATTATTACATACATTTAGTTAAAAAACTAGATTAATATAATAGACTCGTTAGTACATATTAATATACTAATAATATAATAAACTCCGTAAAAACATTCATAATCTTGCAGGCCAGCCTCCATACTTACAATTCATCTCAACTTCTAAAGGTCATTGCTAATAATTAAATTCATGTTACAGTAATTATTTAGACGGGCTTAGCTTTCATATATTGTCATGGTTGTTGCACTAAATTTAGCTATATATTAAAGACAACCCCTTAATTATATGATTGAGTACTGCTTGCATGAACCCTGGCCTATAAACAAAGCTCGTATTATGTCAAGTGGATGTCATTAATTATATCTATTTCTTTATTTTCTCCATCTCATCAATGGTGTATTAATTTGCCAATTATAACTAGTTAGAAAAATTTTTAAGTATATCAGTACACTAATTGTTGATCTTAATCATATATATTATAGAAAATATTTTAAGTGCATCGAGGAGCACCGGTGTTCTAGTTATTTTAACCGTTATATTATATATATTTTTTATAATTAAGATCAACGATTAAAAATTACTGAAACATCGGTATATCGGATTATCGGTACACTTAAAAATTTTCCAACTAGTTAACTACCACTATAGTGTATCACTGTATGACCTTATATGGAGGTGTCAAATTGTCAATTAACACTTCTTTAGTAAGTCGTTTGGAAAAATTGAAATGAGTGAGAGGTACACTACTATTATTAGTATATTTGACAAAGATTTTGGTTACTGTATGTGCTACATAGCGTTGCTCTCTTAATTTTTTAAAAGTACAATAATCCAAACTAGAAAGCAGCAAAAGTGGGTAAGTGATCACAGGAAGTGGAGGGTTCTCTCCCTTTTTTTTTTTAAATAATGCTTGCAAAATAGCAATATATATTACACCTAGCTCATCGCGACAGACTAATTATTGGCGTGTCAAACTAGAAA
>NC_029794.2:2966655-2972675 GCF_000816755.2 Arachis ipaensis | reverse complement strand
AAAATTAGTAATTAAAATTTATTAAATATATTTAATTTTTTTTTTTTACCAAAGATAGAATACTCGAACCCACAACCTCTTAATTGAGTATGGAGAGATTATGCCATTTGAGCTATTACTCATTGGCATATTTAATTATTAACCTGATATAAAGATAATTATAAAATTTTTACAGTAAAACTAGTGAAAATTTAAATGATTTAATAGATTTGATTAAATTATTATTTAATAAGTCTCAATTATCAATTTCAGGTAAAGTGATTTTTGACAGTGGAATTAATATTAAACAGTAAGAAAGCCACGTTCTTCATAACCGTCTTCTCCTTATTATTGTTACAGCTTTCTGCTCTATGTTCTTTGTATCTTTGTCTACCATCTTCTTTGCAAAAACCCTAAAGCAAGATAATGATGATGAAGTGGGGAGGAAGAAAAGCTGGTTCTTCTTCTCCTTCTGTGTCTTCTCATCACCATGCTTCTTCTTTTTCTTGGTTCTCTAAGTTAAAGCACATGAGAATCAACTCATCATCCGAGCCAACTACTACTACTCATCATGCAAACATCAAGAAGCAGAAGCCACCATACCAGAATAATACTTCTGATGCTGTTACTACTGCTTCTTCTACTGTTGCTGATGATGCTTCTTCTTCTTTATTTCACGATGAAGATAATTTTATTGACTCTTCTTCAAGTTTCCCTGCTGCTGCTAGAAGAAACAGTAGTGCTATGAAGCACACAGCAAGAGAAGGTGCTCTCATCAACAACAACAAGAACAAGTTGAAGAAGGAGAAAAAGGAGAGTGGTATTATTCAAAAGGAAGAAAGAAAATTTGTGGATGATAGGAAGGTTGAAATGGAGATGCAAGAGTACACTAGAGATGACAAGGAATATGAAAACCTAAGGAGGAGATTTGAGAGGAAAGCTCAAAAGGTTTTGCAAGAGCAACTCTTCAACTTAGAAAAAGAAAGAGGAAGAGAATCAAGAAAATTAGTACAAGAGATCAAAGATGTGGAGATGCAGTTGGATTCACCAAGAACAATATGCACACCAAGGATACATTATTCACTCCCATCTTCATCTGATTCCAAGAGTTCGAATTCTGTTAGAAGTAAGAAGAATAATGATATTTTGGAGAAGAAACTGATGATGAATCCTACTGATGAG
Organism: Arachis ipaensis; assembly: GCF_000816755.2. Lineage (NCBI taxonomy): Eukaryota > Viridiplantae > Streptophyta > Magnoliopsida > Fabales > Fabaceae > Arachis > Arachis ipaensis. The sequence goes on along the minus strand of NC_029794.2, from coordinate 2,971,514 downwards.
GAGTTGAACTCGAACTTGAACTTGAAGGTGAAGACCAAGAAAAAGAAGCAACAAACAGTAGTTGATGGAAACAGCAGCAGAGAAATTATTCATCAGAGGAGGAAATCAAAGCATAGCCCCAGAATCAGAATACATTCTCCAAGGATGTCTTCTCCCAAGATTGATCAAGTTTGCAGAATAAAGGCTATAGAAGACATGAAGAAAGCAAGACTGAAGATGAAGAAAGAAAGAGAGGAGATTATTGTGCAGGAAGCACTACTCACAAAAGGGTCAGAAGATAGATTTGCTGTTATAAAATGTTCATTGGATCCAAGAAAAGATTTCAGAGACTCTATGATTGAGATGATCATTGAGAAGCAGATTAGAAACCCAGAAGAAATGGAAGAGCTTCTGGCATGTTATCTGACATTGAATGCTGATGAGTATCATGATCTCATCATTCAAGTTTTCAGGCAAGTTTGGTTTCAAATGAGCTATGGTGCTTAATTAATTACATTAAGCATGTATTCTTGTATTTAAAAGAGAGTAAGTCCTTGTTATATATTGTGTTATCATGCTTTGGTTTTACTTGATAACAATAATATTATTATGTAATAACAAAGTGTAGAATGATCTTATGAAGAATAATATATGATAATAGATATCAGAAGCAATTAAATTGCATTCTCTTATTGGGACTCAAATGGTGCCATTGGATCACCTGAATCATGCTGCAAAGTAGTGCAAGCTGGCTTCTGCTCAGCAGCTTAATATTTTGAGTTACACCTTTGACAAATACATATTTAATATTGATATAATGAGCAGAACTAACTCCGTGATCATGTGTAATAATAATGTGATTTTTCTTGTCACAGTAATACTTTGCATGAGGTGGAAGCAAAAATAGGGAAAAAGTTAGATAGGCACATGGTATAGCTTTCTTATAAAATATAGCATATATTATTTTCATTTACCTTATTTTCAGAGTTTGTTTAAGATGATATCCACAGATAAATAATACAAAATTATTATGTTATAATTAATCAATCTAATTGTAGAATGCATTATTTGCCTTTTGGGACCAATAAAGAACCAAAGTCACGAGATTTATCACTTATAATGACACCACCATGGTCAGAGTCCAAGGTCTTGTGTCTTTGACGGGTCATCACTCACTAACATCTATTATTTAATTTGACAATTAAGAGAAAATTAACCATGGGATATGTTGGTTGAGAACCAAGTTTTACAAACGAAAATTGCTTTGATTTTCTCATTTACTTACAAGTTACAACACCCGCCAAATCAAATCAAATCAAATTAAAAGAGAAATAATAAAATAAAAAAAAATAAAAAATTCTTCCCTTATACCAAGAAAAGAAAAAGTTCTTCTATTTTGCAATATTTTTATAAGATCACATCCTCAATCTTTCAATCTTTCTTTCTGCAGATACTTGGTCAAAGAATTATCTCAGATTCCATTTGACCCCAAGTTCAATAGTAGCCACTTAGAATAGTCAAAGGCATATATGCTCATAATAGTGTAGTCAATAAAGACTGAAATTATTTAACTACCATTGGATTAGTAAATTCTATTGTATGATAGATTGGTAAATCCTACTTAGTTACTGATCTATAGGTGGTTAATCTCTTACTATCTCACGTTACATAAAAAAATCAAAGAAAAAGCAGAGACAAATCTGTTAAAATGACTGTTTGTGAACAGAAAAGAGACTGTAAAAATGTAAAATGCAGAATCAGGTTGCATCCAAACAGTTTCAATGCATGCAAGCAAGTTCCCAGTTTCCACAGCATCTTCTAAGACATTCCAACATATTTTAATAACCCAAGCAGAAGAAATGTAATAAAACTAGAAACTAGAAAGTGATTTCACATCATGGTAGAACATGCCATGTCTTGCATCCTGTACTCATCTGTGGTTGCCTTGCCTTACATATAGCTTTCTGTAATGTCACAGCACTACAGTTTGATTGCAATTTAACAACATATAATATAATATCTTGTATTTCCCAATATGAACAAATCCTATTTTGAATGTAACACCTTCAAGTCTCAATAAATTCATTATTATTATTCAACAATTCTTTCTCTTATTAGCAAACAATTCAGTGCAGGCATCCAAACTATTAAAAAAAAAAAATACTGACTTCAGAGGGGAATCATAATTTAGAGTCAAGTCCATCAAATGTGCATTATACAAATGCCATTATAGATCAGTTTCAATTATCAATTCCAGGACCTATCCCTGTGAGGCATCTGAAATCCTAGATCGAAAACAAATATTCACACTTGATATTAAGTATCTCTCTGCAGCACATAAATTATGGGTCAAAAAGGGTGGGGGAAAAAATAACAACACTTAGGGATGCAAATCACGCTTTGGTACTGGTTTGGCATAGTAGAAATTGAAGAGAATGGCAAGCAGTAAAATAATAATTTACTAAGTTCTACAATGGACAAAACATCCAACCTAAGATATTGAACATGTATCTATAGCAGATTGTATCATGCTTACCTACAATTATTACATCTAATTCTGGGGGCAACAGCATCACAAGATAGAAAGAACGATCAATTTCCACAATGTTTTATCAGCTTAACTAAGAATGACCCATCTGTTCTGGAAGATTATTTACATTCCTCATGTTCCACCAAAATTTGCCATGTGCACTAGGCTTTCCTTCATTCTTTTTGTTGTCCAAATCCATTCTTTCTGATTGTGCCTCTTGCAGTTCTGTTGAACCAGGATTCTCTGTCAAGAATTGTTCCCAGAATTTGTCGTTAACACCAGTAGCTGCAGGGGTAGTTCCAACAGGTTGTTCCTTCAATGCAACAGTATCAGAAGGTAAAGCTGGCTCAGAATTCATGTCTATCCCGGATGACTTAGGCTGAACTTCATCATCGAGTTGCACACTAGATACCGCTGGACTATCTGGACAACTTGTGGATTCATCAACATCCAAGTTTGAATGACTTTGAACAATGGTTTCATTCACATCTTGTGCAATATATTCCCAAAATACCAGGGTTGACTCGAGCTGATTCATTCGTTCTATGCATGATGTGACGAAGCCACTACTCTCTGCATTTTCACTAGGTAACACTTGGGATATTTCCATAGGATCTTCAATGCTAGCTTCATCAGTAAAGTGACTGCTGCCTTTTGGCAACCTTCGTTTTCTTTCCATGTTTTCTGTCAGTGTCAACAGATTTAATGCAGCCCCAGGTTTATGCAGCACTTGAGAAATAGAAGAAATCATATTCTGTTGCCTCTTTTCCATTGTTTCCAAACGCTCCTTTGTGCAATCTATTTTTAACTTGAAAATTTCCCACTCTTGTTCTTGTCTCTGTAACTCCAGAATCTGTTCTTGTTTATCATGCTTAAGCTTTTCAATGTCATCTTTCAGACTCTTCCGTTCTGACTCGGTTAGCGGAATAGCCACTTGTCCATGTAGAGTCTGCAAAGAATGGCTATGAACCGGTTTGCGCCTATGAATATTCTTCATAAGATTTGGTTGACCTCTTACAAAATCATCATTGGAAAATTCCCATTGTTCAGGGTCAATCTTCTTAAAGCCCTGATCATACAGAAGCCATAATACAGTTCAAGCAATCAATATAAGAATGAGGAACAACAACGATACAAAATCTACTTATCAAATCCAATTGAACTAGACTAGAGGATTGAATTTTTCTTACATAAGTGTTGAGCTGTCTGATAAAGCTTGAGAAGTTATTGTGCTTAAAGAATTTTGGTAACAAGACCCTTGCAAACTCTGGTGGATTCCAAACAACAAAACTCCTGCTGCTGTCACTCCATGAAACAATGGAATTGGTGGAAGGATCATCCACCATCTCATATGTCTTTGTGAGAAATGGAGGTAAGGAACTTGAACTTCCCTGAACTTCATCCATCAGGCCCAAGCACCAAGCCCCAGTTACGCAAATCTAAAAAACAACCGAATCCTCAAACACCCTCTTCCTCAATTCACAATTCTCGAATCTAACACACACACAAGAATTAATAATTAAAAAAAAAATCCTTTTTTTTCCCTCCCCCCTTTTGTTTCTAGCTAGGTTGTATGAAATCCTAATAAATGTCAATGAATCACAACCAAACAGAGGATTCAGTTTTTCGCAATTCAATTCAATAATCGCTTTCTTCAAGCAAATAAAGCTCATACGCTTACCTGCACTGTACCAGCTGGCGATGAATTACAACCCAAAAGGTGAAAAGGTGAAACCTTTTACAGATTCAAATGCTCAAACACACCAAAGCTGAAAGTGGGTATAAGCAAAACCCACCCATAGTTACAGGGAAAAAATTTTAAATATATTTAAAAAAGAAAAGAGAAAAACTTTTTGTCAGCTTAACGTTCTTCAATCCAAAAATGCACTCTTCATGTTTATCACAGAGTTTAGCTAAAAATCTAAAAGGATTCCGACCCCTTTTTTTTTAACCAATAGTGTCAACGGTGGAATTATTTGTCATTTGTAGAACTTTTTAGAAATAAAATAAGCTTGCTGTTCAAGAAACAATAATTGGGGATATAATGTCCATTGAAAATAAAATATTGAAACCTTACTTAAATAATAAAGATAATATTTATTTTACAGAGATAGTTAATTTAATAATTAACTTTAAAACTGCATAACATAATTTTAAAAATAACTCAATTACCGTTTTAAAAGAAAGAAAGAAAATTGTAGAAAAAATAAAATAATTTATTTCATGTTAAATTGGGATTCATATTAGCAAAAAGGAAATTTAATTTTTTTTTCTTATTTTTCACTTTATTTTTCCTTTTGGTACGACATATTTATTGTGGTTGATTTAGTTGGAATTGGAATTTGGAAAT
>NC_029794.2:2958827-2966579 GCF_000816755.2 Arachis ipaensis | reverse complement strand
TAAACAGTACTTTTGACTATTTGACCTTAGAAATTTCATTGTTTTGAGCTTATGTACATAAGAAATTATTTTAACATAATCTTCCAATGAGTAAGCAAATCAGCAAATGTGATCATTATACTTCATCTGATTATCTGAACATATATAACCAAAAAGAAATAAGAAACAACCATTCTTACATTCTTCAACCTATTATAGTATCTTTGCTGTGCTAAAAGCCTAAAACAAAAAAGCATTTCTGTTCTATTTGCTAATTCATTCAATACCTATATATGACTACACTTCTCCATAAGTTTATTCCATTTAAGCCATTGAAGCATACAAGCAGCAACCAAAGATTGTGATAACAAAAAATAAGAAAGGGTAGTTGCATGATAGAAACAATTGATGCTGTCAAGTATCTTCTCACACTTTACAATATGATCTCTGAAAACACATAAAATAGCAACATAGAAAATTCACATGGAAATTAGCATCAATAGAAGTCTCACAAAATTAATTTCTTAGAAGAATTTTCATTTTTTAATCTGAAGGCTGGAATACCTTACTACAAATCACAGTTGATTAATATTTTAAGCAAGAGGGACAGCATATATATTGTGATAACAGTGGCCAGTGCTTCCTTGTTATCAAAATGAGATATGTTTCTCATTGCAGACATTTGTAGATGTAACATTATTTAAAGAGTAATATACGAGATGGTGTTAAGGGATGCACTATGGATAAAATTTTGGAACAAGTCTCACGTTATGTCTTGGTTCGTGAAATGTGCATGTTTCACAAGTCACAACATAAGATATTAATCCTCCACACAATATGCTGGGATAGATTCTCTTTTCCGATGCAATTTTCTTTCAAATCATATAGATTTGAAGGATGATAGAAGAATATGAATTAGTAGAACCTTCAAAATGGGATAAATCACAAGCACTCATGTTCCAAAGCAAAAGCAAATCTCTAACTTTAATTATTCTCTTGCTTATATACTATACACACATACACTTTATAAATTAATTAAGCAAGGCATATGCTGATATGCTCAAACACATTGCTCATTTCTGATTCTTTTTCCACAAATATATAATAATTAACACATTGGGAAGCTAGTGAGTGAGGGAAAGAAAGAGAGGATGACAGGATCAATAGAGAAGATGAAGAAGGCATATATATTGGCAAAGAGATATGAATGGGAAGAGTTTGGAAAATTCTTCAGGGAAAACAAGGAGCTATTGGACAAGGAAATTGATCTGCACAAGAGCACTGCATTCCACTATGCTGCACACTGCGGGATGCCAAGCATGTACAAGGAGATGCTAGAGATGGTGGATGATCCAATAGGAATCCAACACGTGCTGAGGTTGCAGGATGACATGGGGAACACGCCGCTTCACGAGGTGGCCTTTGTCGGAGAGGTGGAGATGACTGACCACATACTAAAGTACAATGATGATAGTGAACAGTTTGAATCCTTGCTGTTCATGAAGAACAACCTTGGTGAGACCCCTGTTTATAGAGCTGCTGCACTTGGCAAGACCAAGTTGCTTCAACACTTTGTTTTGAACATTGACTTAAGCCCACATTTTCACCGAAATGATAGTATGTCCATTCTTCACACTGCTGTTATTGACCAATTCTTTGGTATATCTTTCTCTCCTCAACTTCGTTTAGGAATGTGCACCATGCATGCAACAATGTCCAACTACTGTTGATTTCAATTGCAGGCACCGCTTTATGGCTATTGAAAAGGTATGGGAACCAGCTCGCTGATCTTAAGGACGACAATGGACTAACAACTCTTCAATTGCTAGCAACAATGCCTTCTACATTTAGGAGTCAAACCCAGATGGGAGCCTTCAAAAATTTCATATATGCTAGTAAGTCTCTAACAACTTCAATCCATCTAGAATTTCAATAACAAGCATGCATGTTTCACTGATAGATTCAATATTGTGACTCCTAGTGCTTCCTAAGTATCAAGATTATCAATTCTATCAAGATGAGGAATCTATTAAGAGAAGGGAAGACTTAGAAAGTGGTGAGAAAGGCATAAATCAATGGTCTCACCCATACCAACGGAATCACTCAGGTATCTATTTCACTCTACACTGTATTTTATGCACAACCAAAGAACACAAATATGGATTATTAAGTTGTGCACATTCTAGATACATGGATACATCTAATCTAACCATGTTACATGTCATTATGTCAATCAAATTTACAGCTTTCTTTTGGTTGTGGTATTCTATGTGGAAGGCTATGGCCAAAGGTAGTGCAAACTATCATGATTCTCGCAAATGCTAAATATTTTCTCTTTAGTCTGTTTTGACATTCATAATCTCTTCCAATGCTACTTCCATGTTCTGTTCTTGTTCAGAATGGAAGGGGATTGAAAAACTTTGGAGGAAAAAAGAAATGCACAAGTTAGCAGAGGAACTTGTTCGCTTATTAGCAGAGAAAGACAAATCATGGCAACAGACCTCTATTGCAACAGACAGGACAGTTTCCATAGGGAGCGCAGGTTCTTTCAAAAACGAACGAAAAGGAAAAGAGAAAAAAGATCAAGCATCCGAAAAACAAGAAGAGAAATCAAAGGATCAGCAAAAGCATGCTGAGAAACCTGCTTATACTCCATTGCTTATGGCTGCTTGCAATGGAATCATGGAGATAGTGGAAGTAATAATTCGTTTTCATCCTCAGTCAATCGAGCACGTTAGTGACGACGAGCAGAATATATTGTACATGGCTGTTAAACACCGGCAACTGGAGGTTTACAGGCTGTTGAAGAAACTGAAGATGGTGAGAAGGCTTGCAGGGAAAATAGACAAGTTAGGGAACACTGTCCTACATTACACTGCAGAGTTTCAAGGGGGACACCAACCTGGCTATGCTCTCCAATTACAAGAGGAGTTACATTGGTTTGAAGTAAGTACCTTTTTGAGACTCTTTACGAATACAACCATTATTTGATATTATCAAACACATCACTGAAGAAAAAATTATTTGAGTGGCAGAGTAAGCACTAATTAGTGAGAGACTTAGAGTGAATTAAGTGTTTACATGGGTTCTGTTCTCCTTAAAACTAGAGAGTTTGTAATATTTTTCTTTGTATGCTCAAAACAGCGCATAGAAAAGAGGCTGCCTTACCATTACACCATCCACTACAACAAGGAGGATAACAAAACCGCAAAGCAACTTTTCCAGGAAAAGCATAACGACCTGTTGAGGGAGGCTCGCAATTGGATAAAAGAAACAGCTCAGTCATGCTCTGCGGTGGCTGTCCTTGTGGCCACCGTGGTGTTCGCAGCAGCCTACACTGTCCCCGGAGGGACAGACGACAATGGCCTCCCTAGGTTCCTCCATCACCCCATTTTCTTGGTGTTCACAATCATGGATGTTGTGTCTCTGGCAAGCTCATTGGCTTCGGTTGTTATGTTCCTCTCAATCCTCACATCTCCCTGTGAGATGTGGGATTTCCGGAGCTCTCTGCCGCGAAAACTAATGGCAGGTTTCGCCTTCTTGTTCTTCTCAATGGCGACAACAATGATGTCATTCAGTGCAACTGTTCTTATCAACATCAAGTTGGAGAAGAACAAATGGACTTCAACATTGACTTACAGTGCAGCTTTCTTCCCTGTTAGCATATTTGCAATGATGCAATTCCCTTTGTATGTTGCCATGAGAGGATGTCTTAGGAGCACCCTCAAGAGGCTTAAGAAGATCACTCCTCGCTACATCCGCAATCTCCTCAAAAGGAGTAAGAGAAAGAAAATATGGGATATTTGAATTGGATAGATTAATATAAGATGCAAGAACATATGTAACATATGTTTCATTGGAGAGTAGAAATATATTGTCATTATATAGTGTTCACTCTTCTTTTTTTATTTTTAATCATAATTATTTTGATTGTTTGCTTAGGGTATATTAAAAAATTTTCAAGATGGAGAGAGGGAACAATAGTCCACTGGATAAATTAACCTCAACAAAGGTCCACACAATATTTACACGTTTCATGTATTTACATGACAAATAATGACACAAGGACCCTTTACACACTAGAGTGATTTTGCAGCTGTACAAATTATGGAAAATCCAATAATCCTTTCATCAATGACACTGTCCAAAAAGATTAAGGTATGAAATGCAATGTTGAGACATTCGATTAATCATTAATTTTCGAATACAAATCTGCAAGAGCACGGTAGAGAATAGCAGCAGCAGGTGGTCTAGGCAACGAGCCAAGTAATATATCTGTTGCAGTTATGGACTGGCTGCCATAGAATCGCGAATTTTCTTGTGCACGGGTACTCACAATACTGCTTTCAAGTGAACATCCAACAAATGCGCCTGCAAGCAAAGCAATATAGTTATCAAACACTTAGCATTGGCATCTCTTCCGCTGCTAAATGTGGTACTAAGATTGTTTAAACCCTACCTAGACTATCAAATTTAACATCTTGTAAATACAAGTTCAGTCGAAGTATATGAAGTTCTATTCTGAATTTCAGAGTTAAAAACATGAAGGTTTCCAATAGTATATGATCATAAATAACCGAAATAAGACATATACCTTTACTGCAGCTGTAGGTATAACAAGCCGCATAGCCACCATCACCAGCGCGAACATCAGCTTCAGCTGACCTTCCAACAATGCCAAATGCAGCACTCAAACCAGCTCCAAGAGAAACATGCGCATTACCACTAAATGTCTTGACAGCTTCCGTTGTTCTCAGAACAATAATGAAGTCGGTTAACTCTCCTCCAGCCTACATTTAGGGGGGTTACACAATTAAACGGGTATCAGTAAGTAAATTCTTCAGGCATGCTCCATATATATGGAGCAGAAAATCAAAATCTGTGCTACTTTAGAGGCTAGGAATGAATTTTAATTTGGTAAGCGTTCATTCAACAAAATAAAATTGGGCAACAGTATGTAGTATGTACATCAACAGTAATGGGTTCTTCATTGATTCGTCATTATAAGCAAAGCAATAACTAATTAGACTGTTAACGACATAGCTATTGTTACAGATTAGACACTTCACCTGAGCTCCCCAACCCACACCAAATGTGGAAATAGCAGATGGTGGGGACCATGAACCATCTTCCCTAAGCGCAAGCACAAGTCCTGTTCCAATATTATATGTAACCATCATTCCTACTTTGACCACAGTGATAATTGCAAGGCCTTTTGCTTGCCTTAGAATGAACTCTGGGATTGATTTCTCAGGCTTCAAAGAACCTATCTGCAAACGTGAAATTCTTCATTAAGTAACACATAATGACATGACATGATGATAAAAATAGTATCACCAAGAGCTTAAAATTTAAAGCTTCAAAAACATAAAATGACGATAACATTGAGCTATATACATAGTCGTCCAACCTAACATCTTCCTAAATATGCAATCAGGCTGAGACAGAGATTTGCAATTTTTCTTTGAGAATAGCACCATATATGATCAAATAGTCTGGGAGCTGGGCTAACTATAACTTTCAACTGTCACCAAATGCTAACAAAGAAACTCTGGCCCACCGGTATGCAAGATTAGCCTTATTCCTTTAACCTATGCCATCCATCACTAATTTAATTAAAGCAACACTACAACAGATCCGGTTGTTCAGTGTGAAATTAAGAAGAATACAGTTTCTAGAAACTAAGAATCTTACAAAGAGAGGCAATGACTATTTTAAAATGCTTGTCTTACTCTTATTCAGATCAACATTGAAGAAAGTTCATTATAGACATAAACCCCATAATAATAGGCATGCATTATATAGGATAATGATATTGCCAATCCTATTTTTGATACTGTCACTCTACACATGATTTGTTTGCATTGTAAGTTAGCATGAACTTGTTAAAAAAAAGGAGTGTATTATCAAAATAGGAGTGGCATTATCCATTCCCCATTATTAATGGTTTCTGCTTCTGGAGGGAAATCAGGGGGAAAAAGGTTGAAAAAAATGATGTAATTTGCACCAACCTGATTGTAAGCTTTGATAGTGTTCGTTGCTTTGTAAATTTCATACTCCATGGACCGTGCCCAAGGAAAGTTAACCCATGATCGTAAAGTGCTGAGGTCTGTCAAGTCATGGGTTGGTAACTGAGCAGCATTACTTACATGATCCATCAAATAAGGCTGTACAGACTCGAGTCGAACACAGCAAACATCACAGACTCTTTGGGGGTCAGAAACTCGGAACTTTGATGGCAACAAGCTCCGTCCTTTGGAACATTCACCACAAAATATTCCTCCACAAAACCGGCAGTGATGTCGGGTGCACATGATGGGATGGAACCTCACGCCACACAACATACAAGAAGCAGCAGCACTATCTGCCAACCACTTTGGGGGCTCTGCTTCAAGTAATTCCTTCACGTTACCAAAGTTGGCCTCTGTAAGAGTTTGTGCCATCTCTCTCCAACATTGTTCAAGTACATTGTTGGATATCCACGAAAAGCTACATGTCTGAAGATCTCCTGATGCTAAAGAATTCACTTTTCCCCTAGCTGCAAGTAACATTTCTGCTAGAACATCCCACATAGTCAATTCTCTTTCTTCTCCAAGGCATTGATTCCATCCCATGTCATCATCAGGAAAGTAGCCACCATTTGAGTGAAAACCCTTGGCCCACTCTTTGTGCTCATCTTCCAACATAGGAGGAACGGAAACCGGGATCCAAACACCAGTATCTTCGCACAGTGGAGTGTCATAATAGAAGAACTTTCCACGTTTCTGAAAATTACCCGATGAAGGTTCATTTTCGTCTTTACTTTTCTCCAAAGTTTTCTCATATAATTTAGGATATAATCTGGATGAATTCATGCTATCACCTTCAATGCCAGATGGGGAAAAAGAGTCGTAATACTCTTTGTTAACATGATTTGTCCTATTACCATCCACCTCATCATCCTGTAATCATGATAAAATCAAAACAAATAAACAACATAAATAAACCAGTTTTAAGAAGAAGAAAAAATTCAATATAAACTATAATCATTTAAAAAATTGAAACCTAATTAAATGTTTTCAATGATCCATGATTTCCTAGTTTAAATGCAATCCCAGCATACCGAATTAAATCATTACAAAGACAATCAAAGTCGAATCCCACAAATAAATAACAGAGTCAAAACAACGCAAAATCCACAAATTACGAAAATTTCCAGTTCACCAAACAGTACCTTGTGCATATCAATCAGGAGTAAGAAGGAGAACACTTACCTTAAAAGAATTGGAATTGGATATCTGGTCACTAACTGAAAAACCCGACACCCTTTTAGATAAAGTTTCTACATCCTCAACCTGATTCTTAGAATCCAAATCGTTGCCCTCCATTGATACAGCTAGAACAGGACCAAACTAGGGCATATACATGTTATCGGCCAGAAAAAAAATGAATTGAAAATTTCAATTTCGTGTCAAAAGAACGAAACTTCGATAATAGAAACGAAAAGGGTTTCCGATAGAACTCGAATTAGAGCTCTCCTCTAATGGAGTATTATCATAGAGAATTTGCCCGGGGGTTTACGATACCTTTTGCTTGCGTTTTCAATCTTTCTTTCCCAATTCTAATTTTAGTTTTCTTTCTGTTTATTTTATTTTTCGCGTAGCAATTAGAATGGAACAAGCAAAACGACGCCGTTTCGAAGAGGATTCTGTTGACTTGTTGAGATTAGCAAATAAGGGGTGTGTTTGGTTTGACTTAAAATTTTAAAAATATATAAAAATTTAAAATAGTTTC
>NC_029794.2:2941225-2958494 GCF_000816755.2 Arachis ipaensis | reverse complement strand
GCAGTTTAAAATTCAATTAGATATTGGTGAAAACTCAAGTGCAGTCAACTTCACACTTAAAATTGATATTTAAGAGCAATTAAATAATTTGACTTATTTAACTAAATTTTCATAAAACTGCTCTTAAATATCAACTTCACCTCAAGCCATCTTCCCCTGAGTTTTCACCTTAGATACAGTCTAACTTCTTTTTTGTTTAACAAATTTAGTTAGGTTTAGTTTTCAACTTTTGATGTTGACAACACACACAGCGAAGTTCCAGCGGTAGAAAACTAAGCTTTTTCAGTTCCATCAATCTCGGAATGAATCTGTGATACTCTCACTCTCACCGAGTTCAAAGCTCTGATCTTTCATCATCCATGGCGTTGTTCTCTCTCTTGAACCGCAACCAATGTTCAATTTTTCTTGTTATTCTTCTCTTGCACAGTACTATGTACAAACCGTCTTGCCAAACTCGAGGGGTATTAGGGTACACCAGCAACTGTGGGGAGCACGTGGTGCAGTCTCAGTGTTCTCGGAACACAAGGTGCAGTTGGTGTACCAGCGAGGTTCTTGATGACATGTGCTTCACTAAAGCTGAAGCGTGGAGGTTGCCCCACCAAGTTTACTCTTGTAGGTTGATCCGGTGAGACATCCATTCCTGTTTTTTCCTATTATCTATCTGCATTTCGAGATTGTGCCATTGATGTGGCAACTCCTTTCTATTCTATTAATTGATACAGTAAATATTGTTGTAATTGTATTTGTAAGGGTAACTTGTTGTAATTGTAATTGTAACTGTAATTGTAACAGTATTTCTATTTTTTATCATTGTGGTTGTATATTCATTCAATCTATGATTTGTCAAATTGACATAATGGGAGTGATGTATAAATTTGATCTTTGATTTGTGTATTATATTTCGTTGCCGGTAAAATCTTAATATTTTAGAAGAAATTGACTGTATTTAGATCTGATGATTTACCAAGTCCAAACACACCTTTACCAACAATGCATGATGTGTGTAAAAGTAAATGAAAGTGCAGTTAGTCTAAATTTGGGTGTGTCGTGGGTGTGTTTGTGTGCACGCTGTAAAGTGATAGTAAGTGTTGTGAACTGATGAGAGTGCATCGTGATTGAAGTGAGTGTGATTGCAGTGAGAATTCAAGTCTGTGAAGTTTCCTATGAGTGTAGTGAGTATATGTTGTAATCTAAAGTTTACAAATAAATAAAATCCATACTCTTAGTGTCTGCTTTTCTGATAGTGCAGAATGCAGATAGTGCTTGGTATGATTGTAAACATGAGGAGTTCAAGTTAAGTCTAAACTGTAAACGAATTGTTAAACTTCATCTTAAGTTAGTATAAGAAAGAGGTTGTGGTTGCGACATGTGATAAAAAAACTTCGTCCCAAGTTATGAAAAACCAACAACCCAGGGTTACAGAATCAGAGATATATTGAACAATATTGGAATCAATGTGCCAGAATTCTCTATTCATGTGTCATCTTTAAGACAAGTCTATGATTTCTTAGAAGGTTCAATATTTGCTTCTACCTAATTATAACTTATATCCCTATCCCTAATCGTGTTTCTTGGATAAGTTCTTAGATGATCTATGATCTTGATATTTCTCCTACCCTGTGCTGCTGTTGTAATTGTATCACTTCTGTTACGACTTACAACATTTCGACACGACTTAAATTTGGCGAATTTCATCCTGATTCCCCTCTTTTGTGATACATTGATCTCTCTTCACGATGAATTTTACTGAACCTCCCAAGTGGATCATTATGGTAGAATATAATGTTGCTAATCCAAAGCGAATTGTCCTCTTAATTTCTTCACTAGCTATATAGGTACCTTGAGTGTACAAAATAGTTACTTGTGTGATTTTGCCCCCTAACTTGCTGTGTGGTTATTAATACATTGACGAAATACTTTGCATGCTTCCTGTCTTATGCTATCAGTGCTGGAGGCTATGGTGTTTCTTCAACCAAGAAGAGCGCAGTCGAAAACAATGCAATGGAGAAAGACAGCAAGAAATTTCGTTTAGGCACTCGATTATCAGTTTCAACTAGTTGGGGGATTATCATGCGGAACAGTAGAGGATTAATGTTCCTTAACATTAACAAGTTACAACTTAGCAGTGATAGACAAGAAAATCTGCCAAATTCGGTTTCAGTCATGAGTGTGGTTGTGACTTAATATGGCAAAAATCTGAAATAAATTGCAATGATTCGAAGTAATGATTTTTTATTTCCAAGCTTTAAACACATGGAACAAGCTAAGTAAACATAACAATGAAAAAATATAGGATGGTAATACAACACTTTGGCAATACCTATTTTTACTTTCACCTCACTAATCAGGAATCACATTGAACAAATCATTGTTCAACTGACACTCAAACGAAGCAAAGAAAAAGAAAAGGGGAGTTGCTAATGATGCTGCAATTTGATGGGATAGTAGTGACTGATAGCCTCTCTCGTATCATCAAAGCAATCGCAAGCATCAAAGAACTTTCTAAGCTTCCAAAGCTCAGTGTCCCAAAGATTATCAATAAAAGGCTTTATCATGATCGCATTTTCGGGTTGTTTCGAGAATGAGTTCGGGTTATCGTCTACTATCACAACCCGATCCAACTCCCGACCCGTTTCCGACAGATCCTTCACCAACCTCCCGTCTACCGGCCGGCACGAGTCCCGGTAAAGCCTGTGCGACACGTACCGGTTGTCCTTATCAAGCCTGTCAAGCACCAGCTCCGCGTACTCCCGCAGCGCCGCCGTGAAAATCACCACCTCGAACTTCGCCGCCAGCGCCGACAGAAACTCCTCCAAGCCGGGACGCTTAAGGACGTAGAACTCAATCTCTGCGCCGTCGATCACCGGCCTCACGACGAAGTCGTAATGCTCCGGCGCCGGCGAGGGCTTGGAGTGGACCAGAGTCTCGTCCAGGTCGAGGAACACCGTCTTCCTTCTCCGGTGGGACGGCTGCGGCGGAAGGTGGCAAATCTTGGTGCTATCGACGTCTTGGAAGGATAAGGTTTTACGAACGGATGCGAAGGGATCCTCGGAAACTTGGAAGTCCAAATCGTTGGGCGCCGGTGCTGTTTTGGTCTTCTTGAGGAGTTTGTACGGAACGTTCTTGTTGTTGTCTTTGATCTTGTGGTTTGGGGTGAGTTTGGTGAGTAGCCTGGAAATGCGGCGGTGGATGGAGGCGAGGATGGCTGTGGAGGCGGTGACCGCTTTTCTCAACGGCGATTTCTTCCGCCAGCTACGGCGGCTTCCGCGGAGGTCCTTTAGCGATTTAATTGTTGTTTTCTTTGCCTTTGAAACCATTGTGTTTATTTCTTCTTCTTCTTCTTCTTCTTCTTCTTCTTGGTATGGTTGTTTTTCTTTTGGAGATGAAAACACAGAAGAGAGGGATGAATGTGTTTGATTTAGATAGCGTGATTTTTAAACCTTGGTACGGCGCAACGGTCACCACTAGGTTCGGAACCGAAGCTACGTTTCTTGCCCTTTTTGTTGTTTTGGGCTTATTATTACTGCCTTTCTTGTTTGTTAATTGGATAATTCTTATGGGATATCATTTTTGTTTCGTTCGTTACAACTTACTACATTTACTTCTTTCTTTTTTGGTTTTATAATGCGGTTGTTATACTGTATTAGTGTATTATACTATTATGAACCACTTTTGTGTTGTCACCTTTAATTTGTTTTTTCTTTTGTTAAAGTAGCTTTATGTGTCTTCTCACAACCATATCTTTTTTTTGAAAGTTTTTAAGTATATCAATATACTGCTGTTTTAATAAATTTTAATCATTAATTAAAAATTATTAAAACAAAAATGTATCAATACATTTTAAAATTTTTCTATCTTCTTAGTTATATAAGTTGCTTTTTTTTCGTAAATAAGGAAACAGAAAATGTGTCTAAACAAGAAATTGATTATGTTAATATCTTCTTAGAATCCAGACAAGCATAAATCAATTGAAACAATTAAGCTAACTAAGAAATGCCACAAAAGCATTTAACTAACATCTTCGTCTTTGTTAATTAAAAGAAAAAATTGTAACGATACCTAATTACACTGTTATTCTTTAAGCGATTATCTAATTTAGTTATTACTTAAAACAAAATACCGATTAGGAGGTTAGAAGTTTTCATTTCTAGTTAAAATTGTTCCTTTTTTTTATCATATCATTTACGCACACTCTATTTATGAGTTCTTAGTCCACTATTTCCGGTGATACTCGAATCCAAATTCGTAGTTCATGAAACTTACATATTTGCTACTAACCTTAGAGCCTTATCAGAGTCAGAATTGTTCGAATACTACAAAGTAGTTCATGAAATAATAACCAAACTTGATTTTATTGTTTTAGATTATGTTGATGTTGTGGAATCTACATTATTTTATCTTTTTTAGAAAAAAAAATCCATTTCATTGATCAAGAAATACACAACTATATATATGTGTTTTATCGATTTTTAGTAAATCGAAAGTGGTTTGATATCTCTTAGTCTGGGAGCAAAATTTATTTCTCTTGTGAGTTTCAATTTTTAAAAATGTATCAAAATGATCTTTTGATTGGACAAAACAATAAAAGAAAATCTGAAAGATAAACAAAGTAAACTTGAAAATAAATTGACTGAAATTAAAATAAGTGGCATTAAATTTAAATAAAACGGTAAATTGTCTTCGATAAAATCGAAGGACTTTTGAAATCGAAAACAAAGTGCTGAAATTTAAAGGAAAACAAGAAAAGTAAACATTGCTTGAAAAGTAAATTTGCATAAAAGTAAAGGTTACAAAAAATTTAAATGAAAAATAAAAACAGTGGAAGGAATCCTACAAAAAAAAAAAACTCTTAGCAAATTCAGGAATACGCTGGAGATATGAATGTACGAGAGTGTTTTTTGATAAAAGATCCAAACCCTTGTTTCTTCGATCTTCCCCTTATTTATAGAAGTTTTCAACCAATCAAATTCAAGTGTAACTCCCACGTGCATTAATCTTTGAATAATCGTTCTCGCTTTTTTGTACAACGTGGGTAACTGCCGATTCTCAACTCCGCAAGTTCCTTTCTGTCGATCAAGATTGTTGAGTTAAGAAATTAACTAACATAAATGATTATGACAAATATTAGATTATTGGGCTAATTACCCCATTAGTTTTGATTATTTTGGTGTTATGTTGTAGGCCAAAAATCAATATAAAGCAGCAGCCCAAGTGGATGAAAAATATAAACAAGGCTGGTGGGCTAAAATCCAAAGGAAGCCCAAAGAAAACAAAGCAAAGAAATCAACGGGCTGATTGAAAAGATCCGATCCAAGCCCGATAGCAAGCAATTCCCTCCCATTTGCTTTCATCAAAAGCAACGTTCACTTTCTCCCTCTTGGTCAAAAATCAGAGAAGTAAGAGAGAGCTTAGTTCCTAAGCTATTCATAGAAGAAGAAAGAAAGAGAAAGTTTAATCAAAGAAAGCAAAGGTCTAATCACCCAAATCAAACCATCAAACTGAGTCAAAAGTTAAAGGTGATTTATTTCCATTTGCATGCATGTTAATTTCTTCACTCCTTCTCCAACTTTCTGCGATACCATTTTTGGTTAAATGAAGAAAGGAGTCTCTGTTCACCACTGCTGTAAATCTATGGTCAAATTTGTGTCTTGGGGACCAAGTAGCATTTCAATGGCTTAGATCTGGGTTTACCATTGAAAAAGTGAGTTGACTCGAGGGTTGACCTTGGAGAGAGCAACTCAGCAACATGCAAGGAGATACAAAAGAAGATTTTTCATCATTCTGAAGCCAAGAAGAGATAACCAGT
The DNA here is from genome assembly GCF_000816755.2 of Arachis ipaensis. Lineage (NCBI taxonomy): Eukaryota > Viridiplantae > Streptophyta > Magnoliopsida > Fabales > Fabaceae > Arachis > Arachis ipaensis. The sequence continues at coordinate 2,952,688 of NC_029794.2, read as the reverse complement.
ATTTTGAGGTGTATGTTCTGAGAAGAGTTCTCTGAAGAAGTTCATCAACTTGGACAGTGCTTCCTAGTCAAAGGAGCATTCTGCCAGAATGAGGAACTAAATCAGAGGCAAGCGAATCTGGTTTATCACATAGCAAAGAGGCTGTTGAAGCATTAATCTCCTTCATGTTTTACAGATTGTAATTTTCTTTTCAATGTTTATCTTTCTGTAATTTTTTGAGGTAAAAGGCTGAATGAGAGAGTTCTTGAAAAAGCCTAAGAGTGGAAAGAGGCAGAGAGAAACACATGAGTGAAAAGTCTAGAGTGATTTCAGATTTCTTTAGGTTGATTCTGTGTCTTGTATCTTATACCAGTGAGGTACCTATTTCTTAGTTGGGTGAACACTAAGAGTGAAGAGTTATATATTAGCATTACCAAGTCAAGTTAGGTTAGAACTTGAGTGTGGAAGGATTGTGTCAATCCTGTAGAATTGGTGTATGTAATACTTTAACTATAGTGAAAATTCCACCCCTGTTGTGGTGGAGACTGGATGTAGGTTGTATTGCACAAAGCAACCGAACCAGGATACATGATGGTGTCAGCTTCTCTCTTCCCTGCTCTGTTCTATTTTCTGATATTCATGAGACAAAATGAAATTGTCTCATAAATTTTCCGCTGCTGAGTTCAAACGGATTTAGATTGAAAGTTTATTTTAAAAGGGTTATTTCATTAAAGTAAAAGAAGGTCATAGATTCAACCCCCCCTTTTCTAAGCCTTCTACAACCTTCAATTGGTATCTAGAGCCAAGATCTCAAGAATCAAGCTTAACCACTTGGAACAAAGGTCCAATGGCGAACAACTTGGGTACAACCACAGTTGCCTACGCTCTAATTGAAGGCCAGTCAAACAACAGGCCATCCTTCTTCAACGAGAAGAAATATGCCTTCTGGAAAGAGAGGATGGGGGATCTTCATTCAATCCATTAACTACAACATATGGAAGATTGTTGTAAGCGGTCCCAAGATTCCAACAAAAACAAGTGCTGATGGAGTGGTGACTCCAAAAGAAGAAGCTTAATGGAATGATGACGACAAGAAGAAAATGGAGCTGAATTCTAAATCCATCAACCTTCTTCACTGTGCTATCAGTTTTGAAGAGTACCAAACGGTGTCTAGATGCAAGACAGACAAAGAAATCTGGGAGAAACTCCAGGTTACACACGAAGGCACTAAACAAGTAAAAGAAACGAGGATTGATATACTGTGAAAAGAGTATGAGATGTTTAATATGAAGGATGGAGAAAGCATTGATGAAGTGTTTGAGAGATTCTCAATCATAATCAACAACCTTGATGCTATGGGTACAACCTACTCAGAACAAACCCTAGTGAGAAAACTCCTTAGAAGCCTCACAAAGGAATGGGAAACTACTGCCACTGTCCTAGCCGAGAGCAATAACCTAAGTCCTATAACCTATGATGAGCTGAGAGAAAAACTCCTTGCCTATGAAGTCACACACACAAACCCGAACTCAAAGAAAAAGGGAATAGCCCTCAAGTCAAAAATAGAATCAAAAGAGAGTGAGCCTAGTGAGCATATTTCAGATGATGAACTTATGTTTTTTGTTAGGAGACTTAGAAGGATAATGAAGAACAAAGGCAAATACAAGGGTTCAAGCTCAAAGGATTACAAGAAGGACTTGAGTAAGGTGACTTGTCATCATTGCAAGGAGGCTGGACATTTTAAGTTCAACTGTCCAAAACTCAAGAAGGAGGACAAAGGAAAAAAAGAAAAGAAGAGAGTGCTCATAGCATTTTGGGAGGATCTTGAGAATGACTCAAATGAGGAAGAAGATTCTGAAGGTGAAGATAAAATTTACTTCATGGCTGGTAATGATCATCTTGATGAGGTAAATTACTATGACTTGTCTATAGATTATTTACATGCTATAATTGATGATCTTATACTAAATTCTTCAAAACTGCTGGATAAATACACTAAGTGTAAATCTGAAAAAGAAATATTGAAAGCTGAAAATGAATTTTTGAGAGAAAGGGTGAAGGAAACTGAATGTGCTTTAGATATCATTGAAGAAAATAGATTTCTAAAATCTGAACTTGAAAAACTAAAAGGAAAGCACATTGTGGATCCTTCTCATGAACTTATTGCTGAAAATGAAAGATTAAATGAAATGATTAAGAGGCTGAATGGTGACTTAGCAAAATTTGCTCAAAGTTCTAGTAACTTGGACAAATTACTTGCAAGTCAAAGATCATTATTTGAAAAATCTGGTTTGGGTTATGTAACCAAAGAAAGTGCAATTTTTAATGATTCATCTATGAAATTTGGGGCTTCTTCATCAAAAACTAAATCCACATCCAACAAATCTGGTATTGGATATGTTCCTACACATGAGAAGAAATTTGATGAAGTTTACACAAGTGAAACTGAGCCATCACCAAAAACCAAACCTACATCAAATAGGTCAGGTCTGGGATACATTTCGAATGATGAGGTTGCTTTCGAAAAACCACAATTTCACAACAAAATCTCATATTCGAAAAGTCCAAATATTTTAAAAAATTCTGGTTGGAACACTTTTGCAAAGAGGAACAATCACAACAAAAATCAGTTTGTCAAAAGAAATGCACCTCTTCTAAAAACCAGAAAATTTCAGTCCTTTAATCATTTCCAGCACAATAACTCACCTCAATTTTAGCGATATACATAAGAAAATCATTGTTTTAACTGCAAAAAATTTGATTACTCATATTCACAATATTTCATTGAAAAGAGAATTGTGGGAAACCAAATTTACAATGTTGTTTGTGATTTCAATGCACTTGGGCAACCAAGATGGGTTAACTTCAAAGGATCTAAATTAATTTGGATACCTAAGATTACTTGAAGTTTTTAATGCAGATTTTACCTAGCATCCAAGAACAAAAGGGATATGTGGTACTTGGATAGTGGATGCTCAAGGCACATGACTAGAAGGTCAACTTTCTTCATCAAACTAAACAAGTATGATGGAGGTTTTGTGACTTTTGGAGATGACGAAAAAGGTAAAATAGTTGCAGTTAGAAAAATAGGTAATAATCACTCCACTTTCATTGATGATGTCTTTTTGGTAAATGGTTTGAGGCATAATCTTTTGAGTATAAGTCAATTATGTGATTTGGGTTATTTGGTGACTTTCAAAAGACTTGAATGTTGTGTTGTAAATGAAAAGACAAATGACGTGTTGGTTGTTGCTAAGCGTTGTAATAATGTGTATGGACTTACCCTTGATGAACTAAATGACAAAATGTAGCTTGTTTTCATTCCAAAGAATCTGAAAAGTGGCTATGGCATAAGAGATTGGGTCATGCAAGTATGTTTCAAATAAATAAACTTGTCAAGAAATGATTAGTAAGAGGTCTTCCTTTGATAAGGTTTGACAAAGACATTACTTGTGATGCTTGCCAAATGGAAAAACAAACAAAAAGTTCTTTTAAATCAAAGGAAGACATCTCTACTAAAAGACCACTTGAATTGCTACATATTAATTTATTTGGTCCAACAAGAACTCAAAGCTTAGGTGGTAAACATTATGGTTTAGTGATTGTGGATGACTATTCTAGGTTTGGTTGGGTTTTATTTCTTGCACACAAAAATGAAGCCTTTTCGGCCTTTGAGGTTTTTAGCAAGAAAATTCAAAATGAAAAGGATTTAAAAATCTCTTCTATAAGAAGTGATCATAGAACTGAATTTGAAAACCAATTTTTTGAATCTTTTTTTGAGGAATTTGAAATATCTCACAACTTCTCTTGTCCAAGGACACCACAATAAAATGATATTGTGGAAAGAAGAAATAGAAGCATTCAAGAAATGACAAGGCTATGCTTTGTGAGAGCAATGTTCCAAAATTTCTTTGGGCTGAAGCGGTTAACACAGCTTGCCACATTTTAAATAGAACCATCATAAGGAAATTCTTGAAGAAAATCCCTTATGAACTTTGGAAAGGCCTCCCACCAAACTTAAACTACTTGCATATCTTTGGATGTAAATGTTTTTTCTTTAATAACAAAGATAATTTGGGAAAATTTGATCCAAAAGCATATGAGTGCTTATTTGTAGGATATTCCACAACTAGTAAAATATATAGAGTTTATCATCAAGATGCTAGAATAATTGAGGAGTCCATACATGTTACATTTTGTGATAGTAACTAGGTTCAAAGTATTTTGGAAGGCTGTGATGCAGGAAATCAAGCTCAAAAGGACAATGAAACAGCACAAAATCATGAAAAAGAAAATTCTGGACAATCTGAACCAGAAATTACAGTTGCTGAAAATTTAAGAGACAATTCTGTTTTGTCTCATGAATCTGAAGAAAATTCTGAAACCACTAGTTTCCTGAATTCCTTGGTGACTGAATCTGCCTCCAAGTCTACCAGACCTCGGGAATGGAGATTCTTGAAGAATTATCCTGAGGAATTTGTCATTGGAAACGTCTCTCATGATGTTAAGACTCGGTCTTCAACTAGAAAGGCAAATGAAGAATCAAACATGGCTCTTCTCTCTCAAATGGAGCCTCAGAATGTCAAAGAAGCCCTTAATGACCTTTCTTAGATAAAGGCAATAGAAGATGAGCTTCTTGAATTTGAGAAGAACCAAGTGTGGACATTGGTTCCAAGGCCAAATGGAAAGAAAGTGACCGGCACCAAGTGGATATTTCGGAACAAGCTAGGAGAGGATGGTAGCATTGTAAGAAACAAAGCAAGGCTAGTGGCACAAGGATATGACCAAGAAGAAGGAATAGACTTTGATGAATCCTTTGCCCCTGTTGCCCGAATGAAAGCCATAAGACTTCTCTTAGCTTATGCTGCTTTTTGTGATTTTAAATTATATCAAATGGATGTGAAATGTATATTCTTAAATGGTGTGATAGATAGAGAAGTATATATGGAGCAGCCACCAAGTTTTGAAAATAAAGAATTTTTCAACCATGTTTTCAAATTATCAAAAGCTCTCTATGGGTTGAGACAAGCTCCCAGAGCTTGGTATGAGAGACTTAGCTCTTTTCTTTTGAAAAATAGTTTTCAAAGAGGCACCATAGACACTACTCTATTTATCAAGAATTCTAATGATTCTTTCATTCTAGTCCAAATATATGTTGATGACATTATTTTTGGATCAGCCAATGAATCCCTTTGTACTGAATTTGGAAAACTCATGACAAGTGAATTTGACATGAGTATGATGGGTGAACTTAATTTTTTTCTTGGGCTACAAATTAAACAAACTAAAAATGGTATTTTCATTTATCAAGAGAAGTATGCCAAGGAACTAGTTAAGAAATTTGGTATTGAAAATGCCAAACCCATGGGAACCCCATGCACCCTAATTCAAAATTAAATAAGGGAGAAATTGAGAAAGATGTAGATGAGACTAGGTATAGAGGAATGATTGGCTCTCTTATGTACTTAACTTCCTCTAGACTCGATATTGTGCAAAGTGTTGGAATGTGTTCAAGATTCCAATCTAAACCAAAAGAGTCTCATCTTTCTGCAGTTAAGAGGATCATTAGATATGTTCATGGCATATCCAATTTTGGTCTTTGGTATCCTAAGATTGATGATTTTTCTGCAGTTGGTTATTGTGATGCAGATTTTTCCGGTGATAGAGTTGATAGAAGGAGCACATCAGGCTTATGTTGCTTCTTTGGAAAGTCTTTGAATATTTGGTCAAGTAAGAAGCAGTCAACAGTGGCTTTATCCACTGCAGAGGCTGAGTATATAGCTGCTTCTTCTTGTTGTTCTTAGCTTATGTGGTTAAAAACACAGCTTGCTGATTACAAATTAAATGTTGAAAATATTCCCTTGTTGTGTGATAATATGAGTGCCATTAATATTTCTAAAAATCCAATTTTGCACTCTAGGACTAAACATATTGAAGTGAGATTTCACTCAATAAGAGAACATGTTCAAAAAGTAGATATTAGCATTCAATTTGTTAAATCAAAGGAGCAATTAGCTGATATTTTCACTAAACCACTAGCTGATGACATATTTTGCTTGCTTAGGACTAGTCTAGGGATTTTAAGCTATGATTCATTGTTTGAAAGTTGCTGATGTGTTTGTTGGAGTTTTTGTCTCATATACAGGTATGAGACAATTCTAGGCAAATGAAGAACCTTCTCTCTAAACAGCATTCTCTGGCCTTGTTGCACATGTTGAATCATCTGGGCCGACCCTAAAATTCAGATTCTGAGTGGTTCAATATGCTTCCTTAAACACAACCATCTCTGGGACCAATGAGTGTTACATGTGATGGTCCAATGTGTTTCCTTAAATTCTTGTGATTTTGTGTATTGTCTTTAGTGAAAAAGTTTTATTTAAATCAGTTTTTATTCTTTTAAAATATTTATTTTTCTCAAATCAAAACACTTTTTCATGATGTCAAGTCTTGTTGGTTGATTTACAAAATCTAAAAAAGAAAGGTTTTGAGTTTGTTGATAATCTCATTTTTCTGTACTGGAACCATCTTTTTTTAAAATAAAAAATTTGATTTACCCAGTTTTAGTCAATGAATTTTATGCAAACATGACTTACCATGAGGGGACTGTTCATTCCTATGTAAAAGGCCGTGACATAATTCTGAATAATGAAACCATCAGTGATTTTCTGAAATACACTAATGTTGGTGCATGTGCCTATACATCTGGTAAGTGGGATGAAGGGGTAGGTCTCTCTTTCAATGATGCTCTGGCCTATATATGTGAACATATTTCTTTGATTGATGACATCACTCCAACTCACAAAGCCTTGGGTTACACTCGTGCTCAATTGCACTGCATAGTGAACCCTATCATCCTTCCTCAGAGTGGCTCATACTAAAGGGTATCTTACACTGACACTCATGTTTTGTATGCTATTCTCACAAAAACAAAAATCTCTTTTGCTTATTTAATGGTAAGATATATGTTTGATTCTGTTAGAAGTGAGAAAGATAAAGCCCTTCCTTATGGGATGTTCTTAATCTGTATTTTTGAACATTTTGGTGTTGACTTGTCAAATGAGTTATATGAAACTAGACACTCTTATCTAAAAGGAGGTGGTTCAGTAAAACAGCATAAGGGGCCTACTCGCACTGAAAGAGTTGTGCTAGATGATGAAGATGATGAGTTCATTCCTGAGGAATCTCCTCCTCCTTTCACTGAGGAAACTTCCATCTCTACTGGACAAAAATCTGCTCTATTTAATGTTGTCAAAGACATAGTCCAGGAGTTTGTCTCCCAATCTAATCACATTTTTGCCATGAGTAAGGAACAAAGGAAACTAGCAAGCAAGCATGAGAATTTCCTCTGGAAATCAAGAGATAGAGTGACTGTTTTCATGAAGTTTATTGATAACCTTCAACAAGATGAGGATCCTGCCACTGATGCTGAAGAGGAAGCTGATTTAGAGGGAAATGGTTCAGATGCCTAGAATTGTCTCATGAAGCTACTGTTGTCTGCTCACTTTTGTCTCATGAAAACTGTCTATCTTGTTACTTTTGAACTTTCTTTTTGTTAGTTCGGATTACTATAATACTTTAACTACTGTTGCATTTACTTTAAATTAATTTGATGTTTTAGACTGTGTATTAACGCTTCCTTGCAAGTTTTAAGGTGTAGATTTTAATTGTTTTTTATTATGCTCCATCCTTGATGACAAAAGAGGGAGTAATAGCATGAGCATCAGCAGCATGTGAATATGTGATTTTTAAGGGTGAATGATCTTTTATGAAGTTTTACTACTGAATTTTTGTGAAGCTTTATTGTGTTTTTTATTGCTACTGCTACAATGTTTTTTTTTTTTTTTTGCATGAAAATTTGATTTGAAAATTTTTGCAACTACTGTGATTTTTGGCATGAAAACTGGAACTTGCTTTATATGATATGTTGCTAGTTTGCCCTTGTTAAACTTCATACTCTGTTTTGATGCTGAATTAATATGTTATACTGGGCTAAACTTGTGTTGTTGGTTATGTAATATCCCTTAGTCAAGTTGTATTGTGTACAACTCTTTATTGTATTCTCTACAAGTATAACAATCAGGAAGGAAGAAAAGAGCATAAATATAGGGGGAGCTATCCTTGAAAAAAAAGGGGGAGCAACACTAAAGCAAGTGACAAAAATTAAAGGGAAGTCTCTCAACTAAATTTAAAATTCAATTTCTTTGGTTAATATTTCAATTATGTTTATCATCAAGGGGGAGATTGTTGAGTTAAGAAATTAACTAACATAAATGATGATGACAAATATTAAATTATTGGGCTAATTATCCCATTAGTTTTGATTATTTTAGTGTTATGTTGCAGGCCAAAAATCAATATAAAGCAGCAGCCCAAGTGGATGAAAAATATAAACAAGGCTGGTGGGCTACAATCCAAAGGAAGCCCAAAGAAAACAAAGCAAAGAAATCAACGGACTGATTGAAAAGATCCGATCCAAGCCCGATAGCAAGCAATTTCCTCCCATTTGCTTTCACCAAAAGCAACGTTCACTTTCTCCCTCTTGGTCAGAAATCAAAGAAGTAAGAGAGAGCTTAGTTCCTAAGCTATTCATAGAAGAAGAAAGAAAGAGAAAGTTTAATCAAAGAAAGCAAATGTCTAATCACCCAAATCAAATCCATCAAGCTGAGTTAAAAGTTAAAGGTGATTTATTTCCATTTGTATGCATGTTAATTTCTTTACTCCTTCTCCAACTTTCTGCGATACCATTTTTGGTTAAATAAAGAAAGGAGTCTCTGTTCACCACTGCTGTAAATCTATGGTCAAATTTATGTCTTGGGGACCAAGTAGCATTTTAATGGCTCAGATCTGGGTTTACCATTGAAAATATTTTTTTTATTGATGTCATGAGGCTTTCGGTCAAGAAAGGGGGTTAGAACCAAAGTTCCTAATTTGAGAAAAAATGGAAGAAAGTGAAAAAGTGAGTCGGTGAAGCACACAGCTCGAGGGTTGACCTTGGAGAGAGCAACTCAGCAACATGCAAGGAGATACAAAAGAAGATTTTCATCATTCTGAAGCCAAGGAGAGATAACCAGTGTTTTGAGGTGTATATTCTGAGAAGAGTTCTCTGAAGAAGTTCATCAACTTGGACAGTGCTTCCTAGTCAAAGGAGCATTCTGCCAGAATGAGGAACTAAATCAGAGGCAAGCGAATCTGGTTTATCACATAGCAAAGAGGCTGTTGAAGCATTAATCTCCTTCATATTTTATAGATTGTAATTTTCTTTTCAATGTTTATCTTTCTATAATTTCTTGAGGTAAAAGGCTGAATGAGAGAGTTCTTGAAAAGCCTAAGAGTAGAAAGAGGCAGAGAGAAACACACGAGTGAAAAGTCTATAGTGATTTCAAATTTCTTTAGGTTGATTCAGTGTCTTGTATCTTATACCAGTGAGGTACCCATTTCTTAGTTGGGTGAGCACTAAGAGTGAAGAGTTAGGTATTAGCATAACCAAGTCAAGTTAGGTTAGAACTTGAGTGTGAAAGGATTGTGTCAATCCTGTAGAATTGGTGTATGTAATACTTTAACTATAGTAAAAATTCTACCACTGTTGTGGTAGAGACTGGATGTAGGTTGTATTGCATAAGGCAACTGAACCAAGATACATGATGGTGTCAGCTTCTCTCTTCCCTATCTGTTTTATTTTCTGATATTCATGAGACAAAATGAAATTGTCTCATAAATTTTCCGCTGCTGAGTTCAAATAGATTCAAATTAAAAGTTTATTTTAAAAGGATTATTTCATTAAAGTAAAAGAAGGCCATAGATTTAACCTCTCCTTCTCTAAGCCTTCTACAACTTTCAAGGATCATCGACTGAGCTCCACCTCTTCTCTTCGAAAAATATGATTTTGATGATAAAAATTATATTCCCCGAAAAGATATTGCGCCTCGATCTCATGTCTTCAAAATCGTATTTTTTCGACTAACAAATTGTTTACTTAGGATTAATGCGCTCTTTTTCGATACCAATTGAAAATGAAATGTTTAATCCTATTTCGCTTGACTTTCCAAACGCATACAATACATTTGTTACTTCTTTCAAAAGTTTTCTCCTTTTTCAAATTTTTAAAAAAGTGAAATATAAAACGGCAAAAAATTTCACTTACCTTCCTTACTTTCACTTAACAAAATTCTCACCGTCACAACGTTAACTTTTCATCTTTATCTTCTCATTCTTCTTTCCAAATTCATCTCCTTTCTGACAACAATGACTTCCCCCCAAACTCCAAGAACCTTAACAACTCAAGACAAAGGTAAGGGTGTTTTGACTGAAACGCTCGCACAATCTGATTGAAAATACTAACCTGATTCAATGACACTATTATTGAAGATTCTAAAAATCTTACATATGATAAAAGAATACTTATCCCTTTTCTGTTGAAGATGATACCTACTGTTTCATCGGCCCACTACAGACATTTGAAGAATCCAAAGAAAAAAAAAGTCCAAATCTTCCCAAGTGTCGAAGGGGAGGATCATCAAACAGCCTCTTTCCATAGCACCTCTCACCGAGACTAAAAAATCATTCATAAATAATCTTAAAATCACTTCCAAAAATGTTGATTTCCTTACTTGGTACCAACGACTCGAACCAGTAAAAAACGAGGCTTGGAGAGTGCAAGGTATTCACGAGCTTCTTCGCCTGTCTCATTTTTACCCAACTAACTATTATTGGATGATTGGTGCTGCATTATGTTTTTGGAATAAAATCACAAAATTTTCAACTCCATTGCGAAATGGTTGGACCTATACTGTTTGATGTAATTGTCATTATTGGACTCTCGATGTGGTCAATTCTATAGTTATATTTGACACAAAACCTACTAAATCTTATAAGATCATTCAAAAAAATTCTTATGGTGAGGCAGTTCTGTCACCAATGACAAAAATATGACCTTTTTGTATTTTGTAATATTATTAAAAGAATTGTCTGTAAATAGTGTTATTTATTTAAATAGTTAACTATTTTAAGTTTATTGGATAGATAATTTAATTAAATTTATTAAATTATTTAATAATTTTTAAATATTAATTTTACGTGAAGATAAATGTATGTGAATAAATAAAGTGCGATGTCCAAAAATATCTTGAATATAAATATGCAACTTCCTTGCTACTCAAGGAAGCAATGGACAAAACTGATTTCGGTTACCAAAAATTAACACTACAATATAAACCATAAAGCAAAGCTGAGAGCGACGGCGCATAGATTCAGTGACAAAGATCTTTTTAGTGAAATAAGATGGTGGCTTGGTCTAAGGTGAGTCAAAATTTAAATGCAAATGGTGATTTGGTGAAAGAAAATCGACATTGTTATCTCTTGGTATTGGTCACTGAGGCCGCATGATGATGCAAATAAGACAATGAATCAATTGAATAATACACTTCTTAAAGTTTTATGAGGTAGCAAAGTAGGAGGGAGAAAAAGAAGTTTTAGTTGATTAATATA
>NC_029794.2:2939477-2940990 GCF_000816755.2 Arachis ipaensis | reverse complement strand
TGTTATTTGTTATTTTATATTTTATATCTATGTTATATAAATAATTATTTTTTATATACAGCTAACATAATTAAAGTTTTATATATAGCCATTATTTTATGTTGAGTGATTTATGATTCATACTTATTATTTGGGAGTCTTTTGTTAATATTAAAAAGTGTACGAAGTTAGTCCCACATTAAAGTGAGCATTTTATAAGATAAGAAACTCATTAACTTACTGCTCTAAGGTTTTGTGTTGGATGTAATGTTTTCTCATTTTATTTTATTTCACTTGATTCTTACTGAAATTTTTCGGGTGGTCGAGAACTCTCCATGGCGGCTAATACTTTTAGTTAGAAAATCTTTTATTTATTTTTTAGTTTATATTTCCTATAAGAATCTCCTTCTTTTCTTTTTTTTTTTCTTTTTTATCAAAGATAAGAGACTCGAACTCGCAATCTCTTAATTGAGTATGGGAAGACTATACCATTTGAGTTATTACTCATTGGCCTATATTTCTTTACATACGTCTAATTATATTAAAAAATATTATGTATATATAAAAATTAGCTACTAAATTAATTAATATATTTGTATATAAATATATATGATGTTTAACTTATTTGGATGACTATTTTTTATACCCACATAACATGATTAAATTATATATTAGCTTAGATGTCCTCATCTTTTTTATTATTTGCTAATGTATTTGATTAGTTAACCTAACCCAAGTCGCCACAAATGGCAGTAGAGAATATCACAGTGCTCAAATTTATTTATTTATTTTATTATATATATAAACAAAAGCATTTCTGTTGGCCCAGGAAATGCCACCATGCCTTAATTAGAAAAAACTGTCGTGGTTTCCCCTTTACATATGGTTGCCGCCCATGATTTGTGTCTTCCTATTCAACATAAAAATTATAATTCTTAATATTAAGGTCTTGGTTAAAAATGTAGAAATAGATCTAATATTGCAATCCATGCATATGTCAAAAATCTTGAGAGCAGCAATTTATGCTCAGATGAGTTATAGCTCAAATGACATAATTTTTTTATACTCAAAAGTTGCGGGTTCAAATCTTCTATCTTTAATAAAAAAAAAAAAAACAATTTATGCTCAGACGTCCTAGTTGTGCTACTTGTTAAGCAACTGCGTTTAGTTGTAGAGACTAAACAAAAATAGAGAAACTCAATGTCTTTGGAAAAAAATAAAATGACATGAATGAATTTCTTAAATAATAAAAATCCTGGATTTTCTTACATCACTTTTAAGGTTGGGGAAGCAGGAATAATGATAAAAGAACAAACGATAATCCAATGGAGATACGACGTGAACTTATTGCAAAATGTATGCTTAGCAGTTAGCATGTGTAAAGTACTTTAGATTGAAGGTACCCTTCCAAATGTGTGTACTATTGCTTACTGTGATTTTTTGCTTGGTTGGCCTAATAAATTTGAATTTAGATCCTTTAAAATAAAAAATTAATAAAATAAAAAATTAAAATTTATAATTTATATCATATGTA
>NC_029794.2:2936139-2939352 GCF_000816755.2 Arachis ipaensis | reverse complement strand
GGTCCAGTTACGTTGTTATAGAAAGTCTATTTGGATTTTAATTAGTTTTAAATAAAAAATTAAGATGAATTGTTCAGCGAATTGAGTTCAAACACTGAGAATATCCTAATATTTTATAGAATTATAAATGATTATAAAAGTATATAGTAAAATAGAAAGTTGATTAAAAAAAAAGTGATAATTATGATGATCACATATATAGAAGGAGAGGAATGCGTGGCCATGTTTGATTAGGCAGGGTTGAAGGCAAATGAGGCATCGAGATACGTGAGTGTTGAAACACTACTTAAACCCCCCAAGGCCCCAACCCCATCCCTTCATTCGTTACCCTTTCAGAAACACACAACACACACACACTAACAAGATAAATAAAAAGAAACTCACACACACAGTCTCTAGCCCTCTGTTATTTCTGCGCTACCAATGGAAGGTTCTGGTGTAGTAACCGTTTACGGTAACGGCGCTATAACGGAGACCAAGAAGTCCCCCTTCTCCGTCAAGGTCGGCCTGGCCCAGATGCTACGTGGCGGCGTCATCATGGACGTCGTTAACGCCGACCAGGCCCGCGTTGCCGAGGAGGCTGGCGCCTGCGCCGTCATGGCCCTTGAGCGTGTGCCCGCTGACATCCGGGCTCAGGGCGGTGTGGCCCGCATGAGTGACCCTCAGCTAATCAAGGAGATCAAGCAGGCCGTCACCATACCCGTCATGGCCAAGGCCCGCATCGGCCACTTTGTCGAGGCCCAGATCCTTGAGGCCATAGGCATCGACTACGTCGACGAGAGTGAGGTTCTCACTCTCGCCGACGAGGACAACCACATCAACAAGCATAACTTCCGCATCCCCTTCGTCTGCGGCTGCCGCAACCTTGGCGAGGCCCTCCGCCGCATCAGGGAAGGCGCCGCCATGATAAGGACCAAGGGAGAGGCTGGAACAGGCAACATCGTCGAGGCCGTACGCCACGTGAGGTCCGTCATGGGCGACATTAGGGTTCTGAGGAACATGGATGATGATGAGGTCTTCACTTTCTCGAAGAAGATTGCTGCCCCCTACGATTTGGTGATGCAGACCAAGCAGCTTGGCAGGCTTCCCGTTGTGCACTTCGCCGCCGGAGGTGTGGCCACGCCGGCTGACGCCGCGCTCATGATGCAGCTGGGATGCGACGGGGTTTTCGTCGGCTCCGGGGTTTTCAAGAGTGGTGACCCGGCCAAGAGGGCGCGGGCTATTGTCCAGGCCGTGACGCATTACAGTGACCCGGAGGTGCTGGCGGAGGTCAGCTGCGGGCTTGGGGAGGCCATGGTGGGCATCAACTTGAACGACGACAAGGTCGAGAGGTTCGCCAACAGGTCGGAATGAAAGTAAGTTAGGGTTTGCTGCAATTGGATCTTTTGAAGAAGAAGAAGAAGAAAGAAAAAAGGGTTTTTACTTTTTCTTAATTAATCTTTTTTCTAGTGTTGGTAGCTGTTGTTATTCTTAATTGTCATGATAATAAGGTTATTATTGTGTTTGTTACTGGGAATTTGATGTTTGGGACAATTTTAGGGGAGGAAAAAGAATGCAATTTGGGAGTTGTAAGAGGGGATACTTGGTTGGTCTGAACGTTGGATGGTAAGGTGTTTGATCAAGTATGTCTATTTACGTTGCTGCATAAATTATAAGCATTCTTATTTTGAATATTATCTTTGGTGTTAGCCTTGCTCTGTTTATAAATTATTCTTTATGAACTGAACTGAGCTGATATAGAACTGCTTCATTGGTTAATTTGTGTGGTTGATGAGACTATGAGAGAATGTTTGAACTTTGAACCATATACAAAATGAGTTCATACTTGAATTGGTTCAGCTAGGGCTTGGCTGGGTTATAATGTGTAAAATTATTGGTTTATTTTAATTTAGAATGGTTAAACTAGGTTGTAAGTGTGTAGGATGCTTGGTATCTCTGGAATTGTGATAGGGAAGTGACGTTTTCTGTGTGGCGGCTGTGGAGAATGTTGGATGCTGAAAGCTATGCTCCTTAATGACACTTTACTATGTTGTACAATCTGTAAATTCATGTTTTAACAACCAAATAAGGTGTTTTACCCAAAACATTTAGCATTTGTATTTTATGATTATTTTGGTATATTGTTTACCTTGCACTATACTAGTTACCTAGATTGAGCTATGTGAAGAAAATTCAGGAACTGCTAGCTGCTTTCCAAAGCTAATTGAAACAAAATACCAGATTCTCTGTTCATATTTCATGGTAGCTTTGTTAGAATCATGTTGATGTAATGTTAAGTAATTATAGCTTCTCATCTTCCTAACTTGTATTCTTTTGGTAATGTTGAATTCATCTACCAAATTTTGCTGTCATTTAACTGAATTTGGGAGTTATGGTAAAATATTTGCCAAAGTTTTCTACTCTACCTGTTCATTACAGAAGCTTTTGGAGTTTTGGCTTCTTACTCTCCCTTGCATTTGTTTACTTGTGTGTTACTTTTTTATTTGGTCTCTTTATATCTGTTACTTTAATAGTTTAATTGCATTCGATGTTTTTTTTTAATTATTAAATCATAAAAATATTATTATAAAAACATTTTGGGTCATAACACGTTTCAATCTTAGCCATTAGTTATAATTATAGTGTGCCGAGGTTCTGAATTTCTGAGTATACTATAAAATAAATGTGTGTAGAGTTGTTTGCTTGTATCCTACAAAGACAAAGATTATGAGTCACATAATTAGCTGTGGACAACATCGGCAACTAGACCTTCAAATACAATTGGTAGCAAACTTAGCAGCATGAAGATAGAAACCCGGATAAGATCTAGTACCACATGCACAGAGCAAGTAGTGCATCTAAACAAATTGCACACTGACACAAATTATAATTTGTGTGAGAGCATACGTTTATTATTTGTGTTCGAGACATGAAAATTATATATATATATATATACTTTGTCCAAATAATAACTTAAATAGGCATGTGGCATTCATAATTGTTACAACTTACAACATCATTTAGGTGGAATTGAAAAACAGAACAAGGGTATATTCCCTGGGCGATGCAGAAATTTCTGAGAATCGAATTATTTGAATGTATTTTATGTAGTAAATTTTATGATACTAAATATATTAGCTCCTAATAAATTATTATTTTTCTATGGCATCCCAAGTCTCATACATTTTTATGTCGCATACAAATAATTGAAAACCTTGCATAATTCATTATTTT
>NC_029794.2:2932926-2936101 GCF_000816755.2 Arachis ipaensis | reverse complement strand
TCGGTAGATTGGATACACTCCTTACATACTTACCAATTTGAGATGGAGAGGGGACGGAATGCTGTGTGAGCTATGGCCCATTGGCGAATTTATTATTTATCTGAACCAGTTAAGCTAGTGGTTCAGCTTCTTAGTAGAAGCCCAGAATGGTTTGGACTCTTATTGATGCATTGTATATATTATACACTCTGAGAATTCCACATAAGGCATTAAAGATTGGACCTATTCCAAAGTAGAACTAAGTTGGGTTGGGCCTATTTAATTAGTACCGATGAATCCAATTGGCCCAAAATGATAGAACTTCTTGTACTTCTCCTTTGATACCATTTTGCAAGTCCTAAGCAATACATCACATGATCACAAATTCACAATGACTCATGCGAACACTCAAAATATTTAAAGGCAACAAAAAATGAGAGAGAAATTAAATGTGAAATTAAAGGCAACAAAAAATGAGGGGTAAAAAACCTTAATAAGCCAAGTCAAGAATCATGTAACGTAAATACGCCAAAACGAAAATCGTTTCAGCAATAAGCCAAATCATATTTTTATATAATTCGAACCATGCTGGTTCGAATTCCATTTCTACATAATTCGAACCAGCTTGGTTCGAATTATACACAAACACATGCATACACGTAATTCGAACCAGCTTAGTTCGAATTACACACAAACACACGCACACACTAATTCGAACCAGCTTGGTTCGAATTATGTAGAAATGGAATTCGAACCAGCATGGTTCGAATTATATAAAAATATGATTTGGCTTATTGCTGAAACGATTTTCGCTTTGGCGTATTTACGTTACATGATTCTTGAAATGGCTTATTAAAGTTTTTTACCCAAAAATGAGAGAGAAATTAAATGTGAAAGGAATTGGTACCTCCTAAAAAGGAAACAGATATCGCGGGTCGCGACATCCATTATTTTATTAGCGCCTTTATTTGTTTTCCAAATTAAATTAGTGCAAAGTATACTTTTGTGGGCTAATTTTTTTTGATATGACATCAACTGTGGTGTAATGCTGGGTTATGGAACTATGGGGAGTTTTACACCGGTGTGGCGGTGTTCAGGTGAAGAGAAGTAATCAGACGGTCCGATTTATTGCAGCTGAAAAGGGACACAAATCGGACCGTCTGATTTGTGGATCATGAAGGGCAGTGCATGGAAATCGGATCCACCAATTTCATGCTTAACGTTCAGATTTTTCTTTTGCATAAGGAAATTGGACCCAACCATTTCTTGGCAAGATGGAAAAAAATTTTGGAGGCCATGAAATCGGACCCAACGATTTCTAGGTGCCACACTCCAGTCAAGCACCCTGCACCCCCATAGTGCAGTTATACACCACCACTAACCCAATATCAAAAATAAAAAAGTGTACTTTTGTGTATCCAAAAATGAATTAAATTCCAAAATAATTTATGAGATTGTCGTGCACTAAAATCATTTCTAAGATTTTAATTGCACTAATTACATTCCTGAAATTGACAAAAGTGTATCACGTTAGTCCTTGATCTATTTTTCATTAACGATGTGATGGCATGGTGGCTTGATGACGTGGGCTGTTAGTGACACATGTCACTCTATGGTTTAGCCACGTGTAATGGTATGATGATGTGTTGACCAATGACACATGACATGCTGATGTGGATGGTTGTGCCATATGTCACAATGTTATTTGGTCACGTGTCTGTTTGTGTCACGTGTCGCAACAGTATTCGTCCACATGTCACCCATTATGTCGCCATTGTAGATGCACCAAATTAGTCCCTCACTTTGCATTATAAGTGACTCATTTTAATCCTTGAAATTGAATGTCGTGCACCAAACTAGTCCCTTCACCAGTTTTTCTCATTTTTTAAAAAATTTAAAATTTTCAATATTTTGGATGCACTAATTTTAATTCTATTTTTTCACATATCGTTTATATACAAGTGTTCTTATAAAATATTTTAAGATTTTAGTTTTAATTATATAATTTTTTCTATCATAATTTAACATTGGTAAATTTTGTAACATATAAGTATGTTATTATAAAAAAAGAATTATATGATTGATTAGACACTTTTTTTTATTAAAAATATGTGATTTTAACAAGAAATCAAGAATTAAAATACACATTTTTTTTAGTTCTTATAGAATACATGTTTTTGTTGTGTGTAAATGGGCTAGACCGAAGGCACTTCAAGCACCTTCACTAACATCTCTGACCTCTTCGGTCTAGACGAAAGAGGTCGGAGATGGTAGTGGGGGTGCGTCAAGTCGTCAACTCCAAAATGGGTGGTTAGGAGTATCCGCAAGAGAAAAATATTTTATAAAAGCACTTGTATTTAAATAACATGTGAAAAAATAAAATTGAAATTAATGGATTCAAAGATATTGAGAATTTTGAATTTATAAAAAAAAAAAGAGAAAAAACTAGTGAAGGAATTAATTTGGTGCACGACATTTAATTTCAAGGATTAAAATGAATCACTTAATGTAAAATGAGGGATTAATTTAGTGCATTTACAATGATAACATAATAGATAACACGTAAACGAATATTGTTGCGACACGTGACACAAACAAATACGTGGCTAAATAGTATTTGTGACACGTGGCACAACCATCTACATCAGCATATCACGTGTCGCTGATCAATACATCATACCATTATATGTAGTCAAATCACAGAGTGATACGTGTCACTAATAATCTACATCATCAAGTCATGTTATAATGTCGTTAATAAAAAATGGATCAAGAATCCACATCATCAAGTCATGTCATAATGTCGTTAATAAAAAATAGATCAAAAACTAATGTGGTATATTTTTATCAATTTCAAAAATATAATTAATACAATTAAAATCTTACAGACAATTTTAATGCACAACACCAGTTTAAAAGGCCATTTTAAAATTTAACCCATCAAAAATACAAGTTGACAACATTAGCTATATAGTCTTTTGGTTTGAAAAGTAATGTGTTAATTGTTGAAAGCAGTCAACAGCAATTTTAATTTTTGTTTTTTCGGTCAGCAACAATGATTTTATCATAAGTGACACATTTAAAGAAATGGTAGATATTATTTCCACTAAAAAATTATTGGATATTATAAAAATGTAAGGTACCTAATTAATAAACATCTACTTACTTATATTAAGTATAATTAGTTTCCCTCTAT
>NC_029794.2:2931647-2932912 GCF_000816755.2 Arachis ipaensis | reverse complement strand
ACATTTTATTTTTATATATGTTACACTATTATTTTTAATATTAATGTTATGTCTTTTTAATATGTATAAATTTAATTAAAATTTAATTCTTTCTCTTCTTCTTTCATACTCATCACTCATTCTTATATTTACTATATAAATCAATATTTACTTCACACATTTTCTTTATATCTTTTAGCATAATCTTATACTTCTTTCTCTTTCTCCTTATCCCTCTCAATTCTTACTAATTTTTTTCATAATTAGAATTGGTTGATAACTATAGTTTTTATTTTTAATTTTTTAAATTTGTTAAACGTATATATTAGGTGATTGTGTGATTGTATTCATTAATTTTTTTATTTCTTTGTGTAATTGTATTCATGATTTATATAGTGTCTTTGTCGTCTATATATCACTTCTTTTTCTTTTAACAATTTATACTTGTTTAATATCATTTAGTTGTAATCATATTGTTAAAAATATATGTTGTCATGGTTCATGAAAAATAAATTTAGAAAGTTAAATATTATTTTTAAGGTTAAATTACACAGTTAGTCTCTACAATTTCAATGAAATTGCAAATTGATCCCTACACTTTAAAAGTTTGTAATTGGGTCCCTAAAGAGAATTAAAATTTGTAATTTAGTCCCTATCATTCAAAAAATGTTTGATTTAACAGAATATTCTCAACATATTCTCTATTTTAACAGAATATTCTTAGTATATATTCTGAGAATATTCTGTTAAATCAACAATTTTTGATTGGCAGGGACTAAATTACAAATTTTAATTCTCTTTAGGGACTCAATTACAAACTTTTAAAGTGTAGAGACCAATTGTGTAATTTAACCTATTTTTAATTATTAAAACATTAATAATATTCATACTTATATTTTATTCAAACGGGTTGGTTCGGGTTAGATATCCGCGAATAGGGTATATATTGTCAGCTCTAGCAGGACGAAAAAGGAGTGCGGCAACAAAGGAGGAATGTGAGGCGCTGCGAATCTAGATTTTATGAGCGGGTGAAAGATTTAATAGAGTAAAACTGTATTTTGAGATATTTAAGGAATGTTTTGGGAGTTGTTAAGATTTAAAAAGTTTAAAATTAAATTGTTCAATTTTAGTTTTACTTAAATTATTTTTTGAGCTTGTATTTTAAATTAAAAAATATTAAATCTATTTAAATATATTTATTTTAATTTTTTTAAATTAGTATAATAAAAAATTATTTAAAAGATAAATTTAAAAAATAATTAATCATATTGATAAAAAAATTTAAA
>NC_029794.2:2929989-2931406 GCF_000816755.2 Arachis ipaensis | reverse complement strand
ACACTAAACACTAAAGCTTAATATCCTTTATTCGTTTCGTTGCAATCTTTCTTATTTATTTGGTGGTTTCCATGCTGTATATAATAATTATCTTATTATTATAAGCTGTATATAGACTCAAAGAGGGCATTATGAGTTTTTATTTTATTTTATATATATATTTATATTATATGGATTTTCCTAATAAATTTTTCTTGGAATATAAATGAAATGTAGGTTGTACGTAATCATTAATCTTAATTATATTATATTGTTCCGAATTGATATTTTGGATCCTATCCAATAAACTAGCTCCAACATTAGTATCAGATTTGGCTATACGATGCAGTAAGCGGACTAAATTAAAAAGCACGTTATTTTAAGAAATACAGATCAAATAAGAGTAATAATATCTTTTCAAAATTAAGAATGCAAAATTTAATGAATAAAGTGTCATCATATATGATCCCGTTATGTATTAATTAGTTCAGTACTTCAGTTGAACCCTAGTATAATATAAGTTCGCAAATGATTATACTATCAATTTCGGGAGGAACATATTACATATATTTAGTTTCACGTACATGATCATAACTCTGTATTACAATCCTGATAATTTATGCTTCTGCATGTACTAAATACTAATAATGTTATCATATGTTAATTCACATCTATAACTCTATTCAGTATTCACCTCAATTTCNCACATATATCCCCGAGTATCCACCTCTTTTGCGAAAAAAAAAAAAAACAAAGATTTGTGAAAAAAATAAAAGGAAGACAAAACATATTTTAAAGGAAAACAGGAGACCCATCCCTAACTTTGATGGTTATCAATTTACCATCACCCACCAAAACTAGTTGTATTAATAATTAAGAGCCTTAGCTTTTGGCATACTTTGACTTCTTAGATCATAATTGTTCTTGCTTTGTCAACTCATATACAAAATAAAACCATATAATAATGATGAAAAATCAATTCAAGATCGAATCCCTTGTCCCTTGATATTAAAGGTGAGTGGCCGCTCATGCTACATTAATTTTTAAATGAAAAATGTTACTAACCATGAAAATTTATTATTTTTAGTTATTATTTAATTATTAATTTAATTTTTTTAATTTAATTTTTTAATTTAATAATTTAATAATATATTTTATTTTATATTTTTAATTACTAATAATTAAATAATAATTAAAAATAATAAATTTTGATCATTTTTATTTTTTTTTTCTTTTCTGAATTCGGTAGCTGGAGAAGACGTCAAGAATTAAATGCAAATTAGCTAGATCCCCAAAATCCATAACTCAAGCTGCTACAACTTACAAATAAATATTCCGCTCCATTGATATATCTTAATGTTACATAAAAATGTTTATTATCACTCCAATTCATAAATTTAATCTTCTATTATGAATTTATATTTTTGATTGAATAATT
>NC_029794.2:2929456-2929972 GCF_000816755.2 Arachis ipaensis | reverse complement strand
AACCATTAAATGATGAATTGAAGAGTTAGATTTTGATATGTTATAAAAGTGTTATTTATATTTAAAGTATGGCCAAATAAATAAATAACATTTTTATATAAAACATTTTTATAAAAAGATATTTTTGACATTTTTATTTGACTAACTCCCTTTAAAATATACCTAGTTCAAGTGTGACTGAAAGTTTTTTGGGTCTTATACATATAAAGTGTAACTATAAAAAGCATTCTCACCCTTAAATCAATAAAAAATATAAATCGGTTTATATGTGAAAAAGAATAAAAATTTTCTACCTCTTGCTTTGTAAATTTCCGTTCATTTTATAGAAAGATTATTTTAGTGAATTAACATGTTGTTGTAATCAACTCATTTATCTATTATTCGTTATAATTTAGACATACATTTCTGTAATTGTTAATCCGACTATTGCTCAGTAGATCAGTATGAATCTTTGCTAACAAGTATTTTAATGACATTTTTTAAGAATATTAAAATAAAAAATTATATTTTTTATAT
>NC_029794.2:2911941-2927362 GCF_000816755.2 Arachis ipaensis | reverse complement strand
TTTTTGGTGACTGAAATAAATTAAACAAAGAAAAACAAAAGAAACAAAACAAGGAACTGCTTAAATAGAGGGACAGTCCCGTTTAAGACTACTCTTAAACTCCTCCCAAGGTGAAAGAAGCTCCACATGCGAAAGTTGTAACTTCATCGCCATCTTTGCCATAGTATCTGCCACCGTGTTTGCATCTCTCATAATCAAACGAAAGTCAACCCGCCAATTCCAATGCATGATATCTCTTATTTTGAGCACCAGTGGATCAATAAACCCAAAACCATCTTGAGTAACAAGATTAAATGCTTCCATACAATCCGTCTCACAAACAACATCTCGTTGACCCACATCCCAAGCTAAGAGATATCCTCTCCAAATAGCAAATAATTTTCCTTGAAGAATACTATTACTCTCAATCATTCCCAAACACCCCATTTGCCAGCTCCCATTACAATCTCTAATAACACAAGCAAAACCAACAATATCACCCGAACCAAAATAACTAGCATCACAATTAATCTTAAAAGTACCAATAGATGGGAGATTCCAAAAACTATTTAGAGTAGAGGGAAGGGACATACGTTGTAATTCAAAAATATTCCTAAGCTCCTTTTCTGAAGTTAATGCCAGACAAATCACTTTTTCCGGAGTCCAAGTTTCATGGGGATTAAAGATGTCATTATTCCTTGCTCGCCATATCCACCAAAGTCCCGAAAAGAACTTGAACGGATGCTCTCTGCTATGATACAAGAACCAGTTCTTCAAATCCAAAGGATGACAAGAAATATCCAACCTATGCCAGACAAGCTGAGCTTTTGGACAATCCCGAATACAATGTAAAACTGATTCCTGGCTAGAAAGACATCTTGGACACCTATCCGATGACGACATCCCTCTTCTAAAGCGAAAACTTGCAGTAGGAAGAGCCTCCTTAAGACACAACCAAGCCAAAAACTTATGCTTTTCCGGAACAAGTTGACGCCAAAGCCAAAGCCAATTCTCCCGCTCCTCCCAACCAAACAGCTGCTTACACAACCACAAGTAACCATTACGTGAGTCATAGACTTTGGCAGCAGACCCACTCCAATACCAACCCACTTCCGGACCTGCTTGTTCATCTGGATTGTAAGAGAGAATATTATCTTTCAGATTTTGAGATAAAGGAGAATAAAGAGTATCCAAATGCCACCTACCAACCGACCAAATATCCTGTATCCGGAGATTCGAATCAGAAATGTGAACATAATCCATCTCATTAGATAACCGTCCTTCTCTCCTCCAGCTAGAAAACCAAAAATTCTGGTTCAAATCTCCAATACACCAAGCAAACCCATCCTTCAACACTTCCCAAACCTTGCAAAGACACCTCCAAATGGGAGAGTCCTTGTTCTTAGGATAACTAAAACAGTCATATAGAGATGATCGGTATTTGGCATCCAACAATTGGACCCATAGCTTGTTTGGCTGCTGGAAGAAAGTCCAAACTACATTTTGCACTTGTCTCTTTGTAGCTTTACAGAACAGAAGCAAGTCATCCGCAAACATTAAGTGGGATATTCTTGGTCCCCCTCTAGAAATAGCAACCGGCTCCCACAAGCACAAATCAATCTGATGACTAATAAAGCATGCCAATCGCTCCATACACAACACAAAAAGATAGGGTGACATAGGGTCTCCTTGTCTAAGACCTCGGCTAGGAGTAAAGCCATTCAGACGACTCCCATTCCAAAGAATAGATAAGGAAGAAGTAGTGACACAATTCATAATCAAATTAAGTGTAGGAATAGGAAAACCAAAGCTTTTAAGGGTATGAGCTAAAAACCTCCAGTCAACTCTGTCATAAGCTTTCTCCAGATCAATCTTAAAGGCCAGTGTGCCTTTCTTTGATTTAGTCTTCTTCATAAAGTGGAGGACTTCTTGAGCAATAATGATGTTGTCAGGAGTTCCTCGTCCCAAAATAAATCCTCCTTGAAGCGGGCCAACAATCTCCGCAAGATGAGGACGAAGCCTATTAACAAGGACCTTCGTGATGATCTTGTAAACTACATTGCAGAGACTAATCGGCCTGAAATCTTTCATAGATACCGGTGATTCAACCTTTGGAATGAGAACCAGTAAAGTCTCCAACATTCTCAGATCAAGAGGAACACCGGAGAATGCCTGCTTAACCATCTTCCAAACATCAAGACCAATGATCTCCCAATATTCTTTGAAGAAGAAAGCTTGAAACCCATCAGGACCCAAAACTTTAAAAGAGTTCATGTGAAAAACAGCTGCTTTGACTTCCTCCATAGTAACTGGTGCCGTAAGGTTATTGCAAGCTTCCTCATTCAGAGAAGGAAGAGGCACATCACCAAGGCAACCCAAATCAACATCATCCAAATGACAGAATAAGCTTTAAAATTACATTAATACTAGGAGAATGGTAAAAAATAATAAAATTACTTAAATATTATATAAATATTACAAATTAAATATCCTATGATATATGCAAATCAACAATAACTCCGTCTATGCTACACTTACGGTACATAGTCAGTTTTAAACCCGGATAAAGGAAGAAGGTTGTGTTAGACCTTCGACAGTCAACATAAAAACTTAGTCAAATTTTTATGACATAGATAAAAAACGTTATTGCGCTAAAACTAAGTCGTTGCCTAGAAGCAACGCTTTGTATGACTCGAGTACAGTGTCAAATGAGCAAGAGTCACTGCATTGGTGCCTGGGAGTATTAAATGAGCACGGGTTCTTGCATTTTCGTGAACAGACGACAGTAAATAAGCTAGTTCACAAAAAAAAGAATAAAGGTAAAGGTCGGAGCGACAGAAGGTTAAAATTTGGGACATGAAATATATGCACTCTAACAGGAAAATCCATGGAGGTGGTGAATACCATGACAAGGTTATGTTTTATGATCCAGAGTGTTGGGCAGTCAAAGAGGAGCATGAACATAAGTTAAGTGTGACAGAGATGAAGATGTTGAGATGAATGAGTGGTCATATGCGATTAGATAGAATAAGGAACGAAAATATAAGAGAGAGAGTTGAAATAACACCTATTATAAAAAAGATGGTAGAATTGCGTCTCAGGTGGTTTGGACATGTGAGAAGAAGATTAACAGAATATCCAGTCAGAAGAGTGGATGAGATGGAAGATAGATAAAGGATGAAAGGCAGAGGAAGATCTAAGAAAATCATCCATGAGATGGTCAAACGAGATCTACATATAAATGTTCTTTTTGTAGACGTGATACAAAATAGAACCCAATGACGTCGTTTGATCTATGTAGCCGACCCTAACTAGTGGGACAAGGCTTGGTTGATGTTGACGTTGTTGTTGTATATGCAAATCAAGAATATTTTTATCTATCATCAGCTATATTACAATAAATTTTTATGGACACATGCAAATAAGTAAAATAACAAATATTTCAATTTAAATAGAATGAAATACTTTTAAAGTTGATTGAATCATTAGAGTCGAATCTTGTTTCCATCATATATCCTTTGAAGAAATGGAAAAGCCTAATAATAACAATAATAATAATAATAATAATCTCATTATTTTCTATCAGTACAGTGACTCTGTCCATTGTTCTCTTTAGCACTTTTGTGTTGCTATAAATTGCATTGGCACACACAACTTCGATTGACAGAGAGTATTGCTTGTTTCTGCCCTTAGCTTAGCTTGTTAGTTCTTGTCTCTTAGCTTTCATTCTCAGTCATGTCAGATAATAATAATAATAATAATAATAATAACAGAGATGTTGTAATGAGTGTTACCAATGATGAAGATGAGTCAGACACCAAGGTCACTGTGCCTCTTCTGCAAAAGGTATGTATGTATGTATGTGTGTTGTTTATTTATTTGCCTATTTTGTCTTGAATGGATATGAATATGATGCAGATGGTAGCAGAGGTAGTGGGAACGTTCTTCTTGATATTTGCAGGGTGTGGTTCATTGGTTGTGAACCTCAACAACGACAAGGTGGTGACACTTGCAGGAATCGCAACAGTTTGGGGGTTGCTTGTGATGGTGTTAATATACTCTCTTGGACACATATCTGGTGCTCATTTCAACCCTGCAGTTACCATTGCTCTTGCTTCCATAAACAGGTTCCCTTGGAACCAGGTTCCTGCTTATATCTTCTCTCAAGTTCTTGGATCCACACTTGCAAGTGGTGCTCTCAGACTCTTATTTACGGGCAAGGATAACCAGTTTCCCGGAACCGTTCCATCTGTGACTCACGTTCAAGCTCTCGTTATTGAATTCATAATCACTTTCTTTCTCATGTTCGTCATTTCTGGGGTGGCCACTGATAACCGAGCGGTAACATTCTCTATCTAAAGGACTGTGTCATGAGGATTAAACACTAGTATCACAATAATTTCATTTGAGCTTTAAATTTTGCAGATTGGTGAATTGGCTGGACTTGCAGTTGGATCTACTATTCTACTAAATGTGCTCGTTGCAGGGTATTGACTTAAACATTAAGCCTAACAAAAAATATATAATATAAATTTGAAATAAGACATTTTTCATCTAGAAACAAAAGATATCATTCAACTATTTTTGAATAGGCCATTAACGGGAGCATCAATGAACCCTGCAAGATCATTGGGACCAGCTATTGTGCACAGTGAATACAGAGGAATATGGGTGTATTTGGTGTCACCCATTGTTGGAGCTGTGGCTGGTGCATGGACCTACAATTTCGTTAGGTACACAAAGAAGCCGGTTCGTGAGATCACCAAGAGTGCCTCTTTCTTCAAGGGGAGTAACTAGAGATCAGATATAAGCAAACATGTTCCTAGTCTTCAACATCACACGTTGTATGGTTTTTCTTAACACAGTTCAGTTTTCTCACGTGGCCTTTCGTTGTACTATATACACACTTTAGTCCCAACTTTCTTCTAAAATATAAAGTTTGCACTTTGCTGTATTAACGAGTATGTTATTAAGTCCAACAGGCAACAGAATTGTATTTTATGTTAAAATAATCTTTCGGTTTTTTTCTTTCTTCCTCAAATTTTTTTTTTTTGTATTAAATTAAGTCCAAACGTTTTTTAAATATCTTGTCCACGACCGGAATATGTAATTAATTCTTTGTTAACTTATCGTTAGTTAATAGTTAGGCACTTCAATCAGGACTAGTCCAATCGAATTAAATTAAGAGGAGTGCTAAAATGCTAACAAATTTTGTAATTTGTAGCTATCAATTAGTTATAATTAGTCATCATTAGTGTTTTTAACAGTGAAATTAAAAGTACAGTATTGAATAAGAAAGGGAAATGAGCCTAACCACGTGGTCACATGATGAGCTTGGAAGATGACCAAACACAGCTATAGAAGTTCAATCATTTGTTTGGGCCTTAAGCCCTTAACAATACTCCTAGCAAATCCTGTTTCATATTTTCTATGGGTTTGTCAAAAGGTGTCCAACGACTCCAAACAACAACATCCAAGGTATGACAAAAAAGATCCAAGGTTGAAAAAAACAAAAACCTTCATCCGCGAGGTAGGTAAATAGGTAATCAGAACTCAGAAGTGTAAATACCAAAAAAAAAAAAAAGAACTCAGAAGTGTCAAAATTCCTTGAGCACATTGCATACAAGTTTGTCATAATAGGATACAACATTCCGGAATGAAGCTGTTTATTGATAAAAGTATACAACTAAATCAAATGAACAGATAATACAAAAAAATAAAAAAAAAATCAAATGAACAGATACAGGAACGATTAACCATATACCTCATTAACAAATTAACAGGTTACACAAAATTACATTATACATCGCATGTAATTAAAAGACTACATTGTGACTGTAAAGGAATTTAACAGAAAAATGAACATTAAAATTAAAAAAAAAAAAAAAAAAGAAAGGAAAAAGTTAGAATTTAGGATGCCTTGCTAAATTTTGTACCTGATGATTATTTTGGGTTGCAGGTCTGCTAACCCTTTGCCTTGTTCTAGGAATAATTACAGGTCTACAACACACCAGAACAAAAAGTAACTGAATTATGAATACCATCATCGTGATCCATATGAATATGCTCATCTTCCAAACCCAAATAATCCTCTTAAAGAATGGAAGTTGGGACTCAATAACCACAGATGCATCGTATATCTGAGGAATGCCAGCACCAGGTTGATATTCAGCTCGCTGCTCAAGTGTCACCTTCAGGCACGAAGTAGGTTCATTCCCTTCAATGAAACCTCTCATATGGACGTTCAGAGTCTGGGTTTCGGCCATATAACCAGTTACAAGAGGAGCAATCTTGAGGAAAGTCATGATCAATCGTATAGGCTCGCTGCTGAATCTTAACATGCAAGGTTTACTTGAGCTTGCCATGGTTCTACCATCAGCCGATAGGAAATCAACTCTGGCCTAGAAATGAGTCATAGAAGAAACTCAAAAGAAGGCAATAGGAAAACTATGCACTGTAGTTATCATAGTTAGTTCTAACAGTTTTAACAAAGATGCTTGAAGAAATCATACAATTAATCCACTAGTCATAGATAAATAACACGTCAAAGAATCATTTCACCTAAAAGTATGAGCTATTAAGCAAAGGCCTTCGAAAATGTTTTTGATGTTTTTACACAAATTTCATGTTAAGTCTACATTGGCTTGAAATAATGAAAAAGATTGCTCGAAGAACTCAACATTACATTTAGAAAAGGGCATCAACAATCAGACTCCACTGATCTCGTCTAAAATTTCAATAGATGTGACCGAGACACTGCAAGAAAGGAGGCCTTTGAACTCCTTTCAAATGAGACACATTCTTAAAAGTCTATGATCACGTTTACAACAAAAAAATTCTTCTCCGTTTTTGATAAATCATTTACCAAAATTTCTTCCAACCACATGCCAACAATACTAAAGTAACACAAATAAGAAACTAATGGGAGTTGGAAAGGGAAAGGTTTAATGAAACTTCAGAGTTTACACACAAAACAATGTTCAAAGGTGAAAACTCATGACTGCAAATAGTATTACCCCACATCAAAGGTCCTTATTCTTCCATAGTAACATATAATACCTCATTCTTACAGTGTATCCTCTCAACTATAAAAGTGAAACCTATGACATTAAAGAGAGGTATAGACGTAGTGGTTTATCCGACGAGGTCCACAACTTTAATAATGTAAACAAAGAAGAAAATCAAATTCTGTAGTTATTAATTGAAGAAAGTGTAATCAGAGTAAGAAAAATGAAAAAAAAAAAAACCCTGCTAGCTTGCCCAACAAAGTGAGGATTAAATGTTGGGCCATTCAATACTATTTGTCAAAGCCAAATCACAATCACTTCCCCTATGATTCCTAAGCTCAGAGTGTAACAGAACATACAAAATTGCTTAGAACTAAATCACAATCACCGAAATCACAAAGCAAAACAAAATTTGCAGAAAAGGAGTCAGATAGATTTATCTGTACCTGAAAGACCCCAAGATCTCTGTTGTATCCTGACTCAGGAACTGTCAACAAGAGAGTGACTTGCACTTTGTGCTTATAAGGTATAAAACGTTGACCCCTCCACTTGGTACTCGTAACACCAACGTCGTTGTTCAAATTCTCAGAATATTTTCCACCAAAAACAGCATCACAAGAAATTATGGGCACATAAGCCACAGGGCTATGCTTAGTGAAATCAAAGTTCAAAACTTCCCTCGTCCGAATCGGCTTCTCCACAAAGCACTTCATCAAAAGCCCACTCACCACAAAAGAATTAACCAAGAGCCCAAACAAGACGCAACAAACGTAGATCGACCACAACAACCCCCACCCGCAACGAAGCGCCAAGCTCCAAACTGAATCGTTCTCGTTGAACCAACCCTTGAAGTAATGCCCCACACGACCATAAACAGCGTCACGCACTCTCGCCAAAACTCCTGTCACGAAAGCCTTGCCCTTTTTCGTCGTCCCCAATGGGTCCACGCAAAACATGCAACATTGAAACGCGAACAATAGCGGATACGTCACAAACATCGTGACTAGCTTGATTTCGAATGCGATCGCCTTAATTACAAGCCCTGCAACTATTTCGAGGAAACTCGAGGACGAGTTGCCGTGTTGAATCGGTGACTCGGCTGAATCCCCCGGCGAGTCGTCTTTCGAAGCTGTGGTAACCGTCGACTCCTCGTTGTTCACATTGTTCTCTTCTTTCACGGAACTTGAAGCTTGAACTGCGCGAGCGCGTTGACGTTTTGCTTCGTTCGAATCGCATTTCTCGGCAGGACTTTCCTCTTCCTTTGTTGATGTTCGAGGGCCTCTGTGATTTCGGGAGCTGCTTTTAGCGCCATTGGTGAAATCGCTGCTCTCGGAAGTGAGGAAAGAATCGGGAGCTGAAATTTCCGGTTCCTTGCCCTGGGAATCACGATTAATTTTCCGGCGGCGGATTCTGGCGGCCGGAGAAGGTCGTTGGGGATGCGAAATTGGAGGTTGTGATGAAAGGGGTTGAGGATCCGAAACCGTAGAATTCGAGGTAGAAGGTTCCTCGGCGTTGTGGAAGACGGCGTTGGAAGAGGAGGAGGAGCAGTGATTGAGGCGGACGGCGTCGTTTTTGTGGATTGATGAAGCTGGCGAGTCCATCTCGGAGAGGGAAGACGCTGGAAGATTGGGTTGCCTTTTATTTATTTATTTTTATTTTTATAATATTAATTAATTTTTTTATTATTATTTTTAAAATACATTAACTAAATATATATTGTAAAATTAAAAAATATTAGTAATTTTTAAATTATTTTTATGATAGAAACATAACATTTGATGTTTGAAGGTTAAATGATAACAAAGTCTTTTAATTGTATTCTATAAGAGTAGTGCTAGAGAGTCAATTGACTAAGCGTACAATGTGTACAATAGACTAAATCTTTGGTTCATGAATAAAATAAACATCAAACTTAAGCTGATTTTGGAGTTACTTTTCGGATCTAGAACTCTAATAGTATATCATGAAACTACTCATCCCAAAAAACGTAATTTAACGGGACAATGTAACACTAATAGTCATATCTCTAATACTTCCTAATCCTCCATTGTAAGTTCAGACCATTGACTCCCTATACTTATTCATTCTATAATCCTCGTCGTGAAACACGTTGAAAAGGTGCAATTTGTGACTTTACTTGGAGAGGAAACTCAGCATAGATACTCACCAAAAGCAACCAATCCATTAGCAACAAATAAAACATTCCATAACCTGTATGTGTTTAGATTTTTTTTTAAAATATATTATAATCGAACAGGATTCCTCTGAAAGAATTTTCTTTTGGACAAAAAAACAGTTCCAATCAATATAAAATCCAAATATGTTGGAATCTCTCATACTCAAAGGCAGTAAAATCAGCATTGTTTCTATTTTCAATTCAGTTTTGGATCTTTCAAAGTTGCTGGCTGCACTTTTTTGCTTCCAACCGAACGAACGCTGTCAGATAAAGAAAAAAGGAATTGAAGAGACTTAATCGAAATAAAGAGCTGCAGATTGGAGATCCAACAATGGGAACAAACATGAACATCTCCACTTTATATGGTAGGATCGGATAAAGATAACTTCATATCCAAGTAATAAATAAAATAGAAATATATTATTCAAATACATAAATACACATTCATAAGCTTTGATCAGTTTCACTAATCACTATAAAAAGTGCTGCTGAATGCTGGTGATACATAGATTATAGAGTGAGTGAGAAGTTATGGGAAATCATGATGATGATACTGATCATATTGAGAGTGTGACGTGTAATGAGACGATGAAGAAACAAGAGAATACGAAGCAGCTCTTCCAAATCTGCATGGAAGGTAGATGGAAGGAAGTTGTTGAGATCTATGAGAAGGAGAAGAGAGCTCACACGGCAAAGATAACGAGGGGAGGCGAAAGCGCGTTACACCTGGCAGTCATCGACGGCCAAGAGGAGGTGGTTTCAGAGCTTGTGGATCTGATTGTGAAAGAGGAGAGTAAGAAAGAGGCTCTGAGAATCCAGAACAAGAGGAATAACACGGCATTGCACTTTGCAGCTTCCATGGGGACTATCAGCATGGTTCGGGTGATTGCTGATGCTGATCCTGAGCTGGTGAGTTTTCGAAACGTTGATGGCGAGACCCCTCTCTTCCTTGCTGCTTTCCATGGAAGAAAAGAGGCTTTCATGATCCTTCATTATATCTTCCACAAGGAACCAGGGACTCCCGTTAACTACTCTAACTGCAGAAGAAATGATGGCGACACCATTCTTCATTCTACAATTGCTGCCGACAATTTTGGTAAGAGTAGTGCTAGGGAGCCAATGGCCTAAGCGTACAATATGTACAATGGACTAAATCTTTGGTCCATGAATAAAATGAACATTACTTATACTATCCATAATAACCATCCGGATACCAGGATAATAAATATCTCATGTCATAAAACCATTCATCCCAAAAGTTTAAGTTGATTTTGGGATTCACATCGAACTCTTGACCTTTCGGATCTAGAACTCTAACACCATATCATAAAATTATTCATCCCAAAAGCGTAACCTGACAGAACAATGTAACACTAATGGTCATATCTCTAATATTCCCTAAACCTCCATTATACACGTACGATTAGGCCATTGGCTCCTTATACTTATTCTTTTGGTAATGATGATAGAGACATGGATTGGTTTAATTTTCTTTCTTGATTTATGTGTGTCTAATTGAGCTGTTTTACAGAATTAGCATTCCAAATAATTCACTTATATGGAGATCTTGTGAATTGGGTGAATGAAAGGGGAGCCACTCCTCTCCATTTCCTTGCAACCAAGCCTTCTGCTTTTAAAAGTGGCAGTCGTCTTGGCCGAATAGAAACATTTATTTATCACGGTAACTCTTATTAATTAATTCACACTATTTTATAGTTTACTCTTTTTAAAAATAAAAAATAAAAAGATATATATTATATCCTAGTATATAGTACTTATATCTTTTATCCTCAATTTCATTATTATAACTACTGCGTTATATATTTTTGGAAGGTATACGTGTGAAGCAACTGAAAGCTGAAACTGATTACCGGCCACAAGCTGAAACGAGAGACAATGGCAAAACTAGATATCCAAAGAATTATCAGGCATGCGTAGACTTTATGACCCTGATGAAAAATGCAGCCTCGGTTGGTATGCAAAAATAATCAATTATAAGTTTGATTTTGATATAATTTGCACCTTACTGTTAGTGTAGTTTATTCATCGGTACATATAAATCAAGTCATTGAAGAATTATATTACTTACTATTAATTGCAATTAATGTGATTTAATTTGAGTCTTATGTACCGCAAAAGGAATGATTTGATTCAATAGTTATGTATCCACCAGCTACCACCAAATTCCCCGTGGCAACTTTTCTGATTGGAAAACTAAGAAAAAAGCATAATAAAACTCAAAGAAGGGACCTTGAAGCACAAGAAAGAATTGCTTCTCAGACAAACCTCTTAGGTGAGACCATAGGGCTGCATTTTAGTGCATGCACAACAATTACCATATGTTATGATTTGATATAACAATTTTATTTTGTTACAATATTTGAAAATTAAACTACTCTAGGACGGGACTCTAAAGCACAAGAGAAATCTACTGTCAATGAAATTGAGACAGACTCTTCATCAGGTGAGGGATGAACTATTAATTAGTGATACACATACTCACATGTATACTTTTAACTAAAAATGTTGCTTCAATTTTTGTATGTGAAAGTAGTATATCTGAAAACTCAATTAGGACAAGGAGGGGATGGTGAAGCACAAGAGAAAATTAATGCTGACACAAACTCCTTAGGTGATGTCTACATATTATTATTATTATTATTATAAAATGTATTCGAATATACTCAACATAGATAAGAATCTAATTAGCAAGATATAAATAATTGTTTAGGGTCGGAATCTGAAGCTTGGTCGCACCCCCTATTTCCAGAAAATTATGAATGCTGTGCTGGCTTCCTCGCGTTTATATACACGGCTATCCTGGTAATCTTTGGAAAAGGTATGTCAAACATATATATAGGGCGTTGTGGATTAATTCATGGTTGACATAATTAAGGGATTAGTGTGCTGTTTAGTGATAATGTGGTATATATGTTTTGTACTACTAAAAGGGACAAACATATTCAAGAGGATAGGGCGAAAGAAGGAGAAGCACATATGGTCTAATCAAGTAATGAACGAACTTCTGAAGCGAGTATCCTTGTATGAGTATGATGGCAATGGCAGTAGTAGTGGACCTCAAGATCAAGATCAAGGGACATCTCCATATAATGTTTATAAAGATGATGCTTTGGATAGAAGCAGAAATGAGCAGCATGGTTCCACCAGCAGAGCTACTACTAAGGAGATGGAGACACCGATATTAATAGCAGCAAGGAATGGGGTAATAGAAATGGTGGAGAGAATCCTGGAAATGTTTCCAGTAGCAGTGCATGACATGGATTGCAACAAGAAGTGCGCTGCACTTGGCGGCCAAGCTTGGTGACTATACGCCTTGGATCATTCCCGGAGCAGCCCTGCAAATGTACTGGGAACTCAAGTGGTATATGGTAAGTACGTAATTATTTTTATGTGAAGTTAATATTATATTTAAAAATCATTAGATGATTTAACAAATTTGATTAAATCATCATCTAACGATTGTTAGATATTAACTTCACATGAAAATAACTATACGTAAGTCTTCATCTGAATTAATTCAGATATAATAGATGGAAACTCAGGTGCAGTCGACTTTAGGTGAAGTTGATAGCTGGTACTGTTAGATAATTTGACTTATTTGACTAAATTTTTATTTAACGACTCTCAACTATCAACTTCACATGAAGTCGACTGCACCTGAGTTTACACATATTATTATTACAAAAGACTAATTAATATGACTCACGCACCCAGTTTGTCAAAGACTCTATGCCACCACGTTTCTTTGGTCGATACAACAAAGACTGCAAAACCCCGAGAGAGGTGTTGGTTGAATCTCACCAGAAGCTCGTGAAAAGCGGCGGGGAATGGCTGAAGCAAACCTCAGAGTCTTGCTCCGTGGTGGCTGCTCTGATTGCGACGGTGGCCTTTGCAACCTCCACCACAGTACCTGGTGGAGTCCAAGAAGACACGGGCGTGCCAACGTTGGAAAGCACGGCGGCATTCAAGGTGTTCGCCATGGCATCACTTGTTGCTCTTGCATGCTCTGTTACCGGGGTGGTGCTGTTCCTGTCCATACTAACATCTCGGTATCAAGAGTATGATTTCGGGAATAATCTTCCTCGGAAGCTTATATTGGGTTTGACAGCGTTGTTCATGTCAATAACGTCGATGCTGGTATCTTTCTGTGCTGGGCATTTTCTTGTGCTTCGGAACAAGCTAAGGGATGTTGCACTTCCAATATATGCAGTGACATGCTTGCCAGTCACACTTTTTGCTCTGGCTCAGTTTCCACTATACATTGATCTTATATGGGCTACGTTTCGGAAAGTGCCACAGCGTAGCTACAAAGCCACTCGACTCTAATTATAACATTTCTCCTTTTCTTCTTGTTTTATTATTTGCTTCCTACTGGGACGGATTACGGATTAACGCTTTTATAAAACATAAGACCTTGGTTTACAGCATTTCATTGAGAGAATCTATTAACAGCTAGCACAACAAATATTAGCTCTAGTAATGCAAGCACACTAAACATTATCAACAAGAGAACGAAAAACAAGTAGGAAAATTTCTTGTGCGCTTTGAGAATAAATAAGTGATCTTGCTCTGTTATTTATTGTGTCAGATTGATTTAATTTTTATTTTATTAATATTTTCATTCTACCTATGATACTAATATAAAAGGTAATCAATTGATGAGAGTAAGAGTAATCATTTACACTCACAAGACCTAAGAGTAACTTAAAGAGTAGGATCAGAAAACCCTTTATAAAAGATGCACCTTATTGTGGCTTTGCTTGGATAGGGAATTTAGCACTAATACTCACCAAAAGCAACCGATAATCCATACTTTTACTGTTTTTATGTGTGTTTAAAATTAAATTAATGTATTTTTATGTTTAAAATATAGTATAATCAAAATTCTTTTCTTGGACAAAAGAAAAGTCCCAAACATGTAGGATTAATCTGTCATCATAGGCAGTAAATTTAGAATTATTTCCATTTTCAATTCATTTTGGATCTTTCAAAATTGCTGCCTGCCCTTTTTCGCTTTCTACGGAACGATCCTTTTTAAATAATAAATAAAAAAGAATGGAAGAGGAGGAAGAGACTTAATCGAAACAAAACCTGCAGATTGGAGATTCAATGCAACAGTGGAAAGTGGGAACAAATAAACACATCTCCACTTTATTCGGTAGGATCGGAAAAAGATGACTTGATATCCAAGTAATGACCAATAAATTAAAATAGAAATATATTATTTAAAAACATAAATACACTGACATTCATAAAAAGTGCTGCTGAATGCTGATGATATACAGATTATCGAGGGAGTGAGAAGTTATGGGAAGTGATGATGATGCTGATCATATTGAGAGTGTCACGTGCAATGAGACGATAAACAAACAAGAGAATATGAAGCAGCTCTTCCAAATGTGCATGGAAGGCAGATGGAAGGAAGTGGTTGAGATCTACAAGATCGACAAGAGAGTTCACACGGCAACGATGACCAGAGGAGGTGACAGCGCGTTACACCTGGCGGTCACCGACGGCCAAGAGGAGGTGGTTTCACAGCTTGTGGATCTGATTCTGGAAGACGAGAGGAGTAAGGGAGAGGCTCTGAGGATGCAGAACAAGAGGGAGAACACGGCATTGCACCTTGCAGCTTCCGTGGGGACTATCAGCATGGTTCGGGTCATTGCTGATGCTGATCCTGAGCTGGTGAGTTTTCGAAACGTTGATGGCGAGACCCCTCTCTTCCTTGCTGCTTTCCATGGAAGAAAAGAGGCTTTCATGATCCTTCATTATATGCTCCACAAGGAACCAGGGACTCCCATTAACTACTCTAACTGCAGAAGAAGTAGTGGTGACACCATTCTTCATTCTACCATTGCTGCCGAAAATTTTGGTAACACAAACTCTCTCTCTATCTTTCTATTTTGGAAAAGTATAGGTAACTAACAATATTTTTGAATAATATGTAAATAATGTGAATTAATAAGGTTAAAAGAATAAATTAATCTTAAATTTAATTAGTAGCATTAAATTAGAATGTAATGTATTTTTATATGATTGGTGGTTGTTCATGTTGTTCAAGATAGTCATTATTTACCTAACACTTTCCTTTTATTCTTAAGTACGAGAAAGTTTTAGGATTAGTATTTTTATTAAAATTTAGTATTTAACTATAAAAAAAATATATAATTTTATATTATTAAATATAATTTTATACTATTAAAAATATTAATAATTATAAATCACAAAATATGTTAAC
>NC_029794.2:2906968-2911934 GCF_000816755.2 Arachis ipaensis | reverse complement strand
ATGGTTGTCTCGCTGATTTTTAATTTTGACATAGTATTTTTTATATATGATTCTAAATTTAGTTTCTTGTTATGTCTAATTGAGCTACTTGTTAAATTTGTTTGGCAGAATTAGCACTGATAATAATTCACCTTTATGAAGATCTTGGAAATTGGAAGAATGAAGTTGGAGCCACTCCTCTCCATATACTTGCCTCTAATTCTTCTGTTTTCAAAAGTGGTAGTAGATTTGGCCTAATAGAAAAATTAATTTATCAAGGTAAATCTTATTAATTAATCCACGCATTACGCATACATATATATAGCGGATATTATAATTCATTGATGTTATTTTTATAAAAAAATATTTAAAAGACAATAAAAATTAATTTAAAGTAGTATATTTTTTTAATTTTCACTCTTTAATTATTATTAAAATAAATACATAATTTTAGATTTAATAAACTTATAATTACAAATACTACATATATAAAATTATACATGTTAAACTAAATAAATATTTCTTTAACATTACTTATTTAAAATGGTAGCCTTTATCCTCAGTTTCATTATTGTTATTATGATGTTAACAAGTGCATTATTTTTGGAAGGTATAACCGTAAGGAAACTCGAAGTAGATGAAAGTGATTATCTGCCTCCCTATGAAACGATTGACAATGGCAAAACTAAATATCCAAAAAATTATCAGTCATGCATGGATTTTATGAAACTGATGAAAAATAGAGTCTCATCCGGTATGCAAATTAAAAGGAATCGTACCCTCCTCTCGCTCTCTCTCTCTCTCTCTCTTGGAAAACATGTAAGTTTAATTTTGATATATATAATTTACTTTTAGATATCATGAAGATTTTGGTACTAATCCGTAGATAAATTTTGATGATTTTGTAATCTGGATCTATAATTAATTTTTTAAGGAGTACTAGAAGACTAGCAGATTTTGTAATTTGTAATCATCAATTAACCACCATTTACTTTCTTTTTTATGGTTAAGTAATAGCTATATTTGAATAAAAGTGCTGACTCTCTAAACTTTTTCTAATTTTTTA
The DNA here is from genome assembly GCF_000816755.2 of Arachis ipaensis. Lineage (NCBI taxonomy): Eukaryota > Viridiplantae > Streptophyta > Magnoliopsida > Fabales > Fabaceae > Arachis > Arachis ipaensis. The sequence continues at coordinate 2,910,889 of NC_029794.2, read as the reverse complement.
GGACAAGAAGCCGAAGCTTGGTCGCTTCCATCATTATTTCCCGCCAATTACAAATGCTTTGCTGATTTTCTTAAGTTGGTATTTATGATAATGCTGGTGCTGGTATTTGGAAAAGGTTGGTTCTCGTTGTAAAGACACGTTTACATCTTTAAGGGTTATGCTAGGTAATGAATAATTTTTTTGAACAACATGAACAACCACCAATCAAATCAAAACACACTACATCTCCAAATTACCTACCTAAATCTTAATATTAGAATAACCATCTACACACCTAGTGAAATGAACATCCGATATATCTATTGTTCACATTATTTAATATTTTCATTGTCTACCTATACTTTTCCCATCTGCATCTTTGATCTTCAATATTATTTGAGCTTCCAATATTTTACTGAATTATTAATTTATTTAAAACTACACATGTATTAAAGGTACATCCACACTTGAAGTGGTACTTGAAAAGAAGAAAAAACATATCTGGTCCGTTCAAATAATGAATGAACTTTTGAAGCGATTCTCTATGTATGAGTATGATAATATCCAGGTGACAACAGACCCATGGATAGACCAACTGATAGACCAAGATCAAAGGATATATGATGACGGTAACAAGATTCCTATTAGCCACTTAATTGTTTAGTTTTTTGGCATTAACATATTATCTGAGTTAATAATGGAAAATGAAATGTTAGATGAACGGAAGGGGGAGGCAGTGATAATAACAGCAGCAAAGAATGGGGTAACAGAAATGGTAGATAAAATCCTGGAAATGTTTCCGACGGCTATTCATGAGTTGGATTCTGAGGGGAAAAACATAGTGCTATTGGCCATAGAGAATAGGCATATCCACTTGTATCAGCTCCTTCTCAAGAGAAATATGGTGAAGGACAGTCTACTGGCAAAATTGGATTATGGAGGAAACACTGCCCTGCACTTGGCAGCCAAGCTGGGAGCTCCAGGCTATACTGATCTGTCTCGCCGCAATCCCATTGCCGCCCTGCAAATGCACTGGGAAATCAAATGGTACAAGGTAACAAACTCTTATTCTACATGTTTTTTTCCAAAACATGTCGTGTACAATGCTGATGATGATGTGATGCAGTTTATTTTAAGATCCGGGCCACCACGCTTCTTTCGTAGATACAACAAAAAGAGGCAAACTCCAGCAGCGATCTTCACCAAAACTCACCAGGAGCTTGCCTGGGTAGGTTGCGAATGGCTGCAAATAACCTCTGGCTCTTGCTCCCTTTTGGCATCGCTGATTGCCACGGTGGCCTTTGCCACTTCTACCACCGTTCCTGGCGGTGTTGGCGATGGAGAGGATGCTGGAATTCCAAACTTTATAGACAGGACAGCGTACAAGGTCTTTTCCATCTCATCACTCATTGCTCTTGGCAGTTCTATCAACTCACTCGTCTTGTTCCTCTCAATACTTGCATCTCGATGTCATCCGTCTGATTTCGAAAAGAGTCTGCCCAGGAAACTTATCTTGGGTTTGATATCCATGTTCTTGTCCATTATTTCCATGCTGGCTTCTTTTTGTGCTGCCCATTTCCTTGGAACCAGCAGCAAACTCAGGAATATTGCTGCTCCTATATATGCACTGGCATGTCTTCCCCTGGCATATTTTGCCTTGTCTCACTTTCCACTATACATCAAACTTTTCTGGTCTACCATTCACGATGAACCACAGGATACGTTCGACTACGCTCCACTTTAGTTGTGAACAAGTGTGCCCTCAATCTACCAAGCTTTAGCAGCCCTTCATGGTTCATGTTCCTGTTTCAAGCTTTAAGAATTAAGATCATATGATATAATCAGTGAATAAACTTCATACCTTGCACTTTTGCTTAGTAAGAAACTACTGATCTTGGTGGATGCTTAAGTATATCTTACATGTAATATCAAACGTTTTTTTCCTAACAATAGCAATCTTTCCTTTATGTAACCAATGATGATTGATGAGTTCAGGTATCGTAACTCCAAGGACACAAAGTAAATAGTAATACTATGGGGGTCACCGGAAAAAATATGAACTGTTTTAATTTCTTGACCTCTTCAGCTCGTCCAAAGAATACATCTGTCTTCAAATATGGTTTTGGGATAATTGTAAAACTACTAGTGAATAAATTACCAGTTTTCTAACTAATTAGTAATCACAATAGAGAAATTGAAAGATCCGAAAATAACAACTCTAGAAGACAACGGTATCAAGCATCATTCCTAGAGTTTGAACGATGTTGGAAGACATCAAATTCGAGACATGCTCTTCAAGGTGCTTCTTCGCATCTTGTCTTCCCACATTTGCTATCGCAAGCTTTTCCGGGGGCAGCTCATCTTCCTCTTGGACTGCCTTGTTGTATTTCACGGCAAGGTTCAGCATCTCCTGCAATTCCAAATTAGCTGAGATATATCACCATCTAAATCTAATCTAAAAAATAAACCGGACTGGCTTTCAAATCTTAGAAAGTTTAAACAACAGCATAATTGCAAAATCAAACACATTATTTGAGTAAAATAAAACCCGGGTGGCATTCAACCTTACACGCTGAATTCCTTAAATTTACCTGAACAGTCTGCTCATTAGTCTTAGAATGTGTATCAAAATGCTGAAGTGTCAAACCATCGGTCCATTTCTTCTTGTGAAGATTTAGCAACATCTTCTCCTCAAGTTCATTCTTCCTGTAGTTAATGGCTATGGAATAGTAATGCCTGTTCAATCCATGGATCAACGCCTAAAGATGGCAAATATTAGTCAGAAGCTGCTAAAAGGAGTCGCGGAAAAAAAAAAGACAGTGATCACATTGATGGCAAAAATAAAAATGAAAAATAGAAAAAGGAGAGGCATTGAATAACGCACTTGAATGGATGGTTTGTTCAGGTGCCCCAGATTGGACGTCGTCTGCCTCGGTTCTTGGCCAAGCATCATAGTCTGTGGATTGATCAATCTGAAAGCGTCAATCACTACTTTTCCTTTAACACTTTGTATTGGATCTACGACAACAGCCACGGCACGCTGATTCAAAGCCTCAAAACTCTGGAAAACACAAATTCATGAGCAAAGTTATCCAATAGCAAATGTCCATACTAATAAGAATTGATAACAGTTAGTACAATTACTGCACTTAATTATTATGCTGGGACGCATCCTGAAACTAAAATCATCAGCAACTCAAATTTCACATTAATAAAATAGACAATAGTTGGCACTTGCACTTGGCACTTGGCACTTGGCACTTGGCAATTGGCACTTGGCAGTGCAGTCCACCACAGTATTTCAATCACAAGAAAATAGTTTGCTTCCATTGATAATCTAGAAATATTCTATCTCATAATGAAGAGTACCCTTCTCAGGGAATCCAAAAAACAGAAACATTAACTTTATTCACCCCAACATAACATCATGAACCAATCAACCAGCCTAAATGAAAGTAAGGCATCCAACTTTAGTCCACAATTTCCCAAGTGATTAACTTTACTCCACAATAACCGAAAAAAAAAGATAAACTTGAACCTGTTGTGTATTGATGTCCACACCAGAAAGCCAACATCCAAATCCAGGATGTGAATGGTACCACCCAACAACCATCTCTGGTCTGCCAACACAAACAAACTAACTGACATTGATGAATTCATTCATTCATGAATTAAACCCAACACAAATAGTTAAAAAAGTATCATTTTTTTTTTCAAAATATATATTAATACCGTCCAGTCTGTTTGAGCATATCAAGCATGTTAGTTTGGAAGACATGATCAACAGCTTCAACACTAACACCAGTTCCACTCTGTGGCATCGCAAACACATCAACAACGCGTACGGTATACTCATCCACGAATTCCCCAAGCATCAAACCCATCACTTCCATTGGAACCCCAGCTCTTCCTATAGCAAATAGCACCCGAATTCAGCTAAAA